>NW_028154574.1:0-141229 GCF_965231275.1 Zosterops lateralis
TTGGAGAACACAGAAAACACACCAAGGTGCTGCTGCAAGCAAAGTTACAGAGGTTTCCCAGAGTGTTGCTTTTCTCGAGAAAAGAGCGCTTTACAGCGCTTTCTGGCTGCTAGAGACATGCAGAAAGAGCAAGTGTGGCAGAATGTGTTCCAAAGCAGCTGGAGCTACCACGGGCTCCGGACAGGCTTATTTTCACTTGGAGAACACAGAAAACACACCAAGGTGCTGCTGCAAGCAAAGTTACAGAGGTTTCCCAGAGTGTTGCTTTTCTCGAGAAAAGAGCGCTTTACAGCGCTTTCTGGCTGCTAGAGACATGCAGAAAGAGCAAGTGTGGCAGAATGTGTTCCAAAGCAGCTGGAGCTACCACGGGCTCCCGACAGGCTTATTTTCACTTGGAGAACACAGAAAACACACCAAGGTGCTGCTGCAAGCAAAGTTACAGAGGTTTCCCAGAGTGTTGCTTTTCTCGAGAAAAGAGCGCTTTACAGCGCTTTCTGGCTGCTAGAGACATGCAGAAAGAGCAAGTGTGGCAGAATGTGTTCCAAAGCAGCTGGAGCTACCACGGGCTCCCGCCACAGGCTTATTTTCACTTGGAGAACACAGAAAACACACCAAGGTGCTGCTGCAAGCAAAGTTACAGAGGTTTCCCAGAGTGTTGCTTTTCTCGAGAAAAGAGCGCTTTACAGCGCTTTCTGGCTGCTAGAGACATGCAGAAAGAGCAAGTGTGGCAGAATGTGTTCCAAAGCAGCTGGAGCTACCACGGGCTCCCCACAGGCTTATTTTCACTTGGAGAACACAGAAAACACACCAAGGTGCTGCTGCAAGCAAAGTTACAGAGGTTTCCCAGAGTGTTGCTTTTCTCGAGAAAAGAGCGCTTTACAGCGCTTTCTGGCTGCTAGAGACATGCAGAAAGAGCAAGTGTGGCAGAATGTGTTCCAAAGCAGCTGGAGCTACCACGGGCTCCCGACAGGCTTATTTTCACTTGGAGAACACAGAAAACACACCAAGGTGCTGCTGCAAGCAAAGTTACAGAGGTTTCCCAGAGTGTTGCTTTTCTCGAGAAAAGAGCGCTTTACAGCGCTTTCTGGCTGCTAGAGACATGCAGAAAGAGCAAGTGTGGCAGAATGTGTTCCAAAGCAGCTGGAGCTACCACGGGCTCCCCACAGGCTTATTTTCACTTGGAGAACACAGAAAACACACCAAGGTGCTGCTGCAAGCAAAGTTACAGAGGTTTCCCAGAGTGTTGCTTTTCTCGAGAAAAGAGCGCTTTACAGCGCTTTCTGGCTGCTAGAGACATGCAGAAAGAGCAAGTGTGGCAGAATGTGTTCCAAAGCAGCTGGAGCTACCACGGGCTCCCCACAGGCTTATTTTCACTTGGAGAACACAGAAAACACACCAAGGTGCTGCTGCAAGCAAAGTTACAGAGGTTTCCCAGAGTGTTGCTTTTCTCGAGAAAAGAGCGCTTTACAGCGCTTTCTGGCTGCTAGAGACATGCAGAAAGAGCAAGTGTGGCAGAATGTGTTCCAAAGCAGCTGGAGCTACCACGGGCTCCCGACAGGCTTATTTTCACTTGGAGAACACAGAAAACACACCAAGGTGCTGCTGCAAGCAAAGTTACAGAGGTTTCCCAGAGTGTTGCTTTTCTCGAGAAAAGAGCGCTTTACAGCGCTTTCTGGCTGCTAGAGACATGCAGAAAGAGCAAGTGTGGCAGAATGTGTTCCAAAGCAGCTGGAGCTACCACGGGCTCCCGACAGGCTTATTTTCACTTGGAGAACACAGAAAACACACCAAGGTGCTGCTGCAAGCAAAGTTACAGAGGTTTCCCAGAGTGTTGCTTTTCTCGAGAAAAGAGCGCTTTACAGCGCTTTCTGGCTGCTAGAGACATGCAGAAAGAGCAAGTGTGGCAGAATGTGTTCCAAAGCAGCTGGAGCTACCACGGGCTCCCCACAGGCTTATTTTCACTTGGAGAACACAGAAAACACACCAAGGTGCTGCTGCAAGCAAAGTTACAGAGGTTTCCCAGAGTGTTGCTTTTCTCGAGAAAAGAGCGCTTTACAGCGCTTTCTGGCTGCTAGAGACATGCAGAAAGAGCAAGTGTGGCAGAATGTGTTCCAAAGCAGCTGGAGCTACCACGGGCTCCCGACAGGCTTATTTTCACTTGGAGAACACAGAAAACACACCAAGGTGCTGCTGCAAGCAAAGTTACAGAGGTTTCCCAGAGTGTTGCTTTTCTCGAGAAAAGAGCGCTTTACAGCGCTTTCTGGCTGCTAGAGACATGCAGAAAGAGCAAGTGTGGCAGAATGTGTTCCAAAGCAGCTGGAGCTACCACGGGCTCCACCCACAGGCTTATTTTCACTTGGAGAACACAGAAAACACACCAAGGTGCTGCTGCAAGCAAAGTTACAGAGGTTTCCCAGAGTGTTGCTTTTCTCGAGAAAAGAGCGCTTTACAGCGCTTTCTGGCTGCTAGAGACATGCAGAAAGAGCAAGTGTGGCAGAATGTGTTCCAAAGCAGCTGGAGCTACCACGGGCTCCCGACAGGCTTATTTTCACTTGGAGAACACAGAAAACACACCAAGGTGCTGCTGCAAGCAAAGTTACAGAGGTTTCCCAGAGTGTTGCTTTTCTCGAGAAAAGAGCGCTTTACAGCGCTTTCTGGCTGCTAGAGACATGCAGAAAGAGCAAGTGTGGCAGAATGTGTTCCAAAGCAGCTGGAGCTACCACGGGCTCCCCACAGGCTTATTTTCACTTGGAGAACACAGAAAACACACCAAGGTGCTGCTGCAAGCAAAGTTACAGAGGTTTCCCAGAGTGTTGCTTTTCTCGAGAAAAGAGCGCTTTACAGCGCTTTCTGGCTGCTAGAGACATGCAGAAAGAGCAAGTGTGGCAGAATGTGTTCCAAAGCAGCTGGAGCTACCACGGGCTCCCCACAGGCTTATTTTCACTTGGAGAACACAGAAAACACACCAAGGTGCTGCTGCAAGCAAAGTTACAGAGGTTTCCCAGAGTGTTGCTTTTCTCGAGAAAAGAGCGCTTTACAGCGCTTTCTGGCTGCTAGAGACATGCAGAAAGAGCAAGTGTGGCAGAATGTGTTCCAAAGCAGCTGGAGCTACCACGGGCTCCCCACAGGCTTATTTTCACTTGGAGAACACAGAAAACACACCAGGTGCTGCTGCAAGCAAAGTTACAGAGGTTTCCCAGAGTGTTGCTTTTCTCGAGAAAAGAGCGCTTTACAGCGCTTTCTGGCTGCTAGAGACATGCAGAAAGAGCAAGTGTGGCAGAATGTGTTCCAAAGCAGCTGGAGCTACCACGGGCTCCCGACAGGCTTATTTTCACTTGGAGAACACAGAAAACACACCAAGGTGCTGCTGCAAGCAAAGTTACAGAGGTTTCCCAGAGTGTTGCTTTTCTCGAGAAAAGAGCGCTTTACAGCGCTTTCTGGCTGCTAGAGACATGCAGAAAGAGCAAGTGTGGCAGAATGTGTTCCAAAGCAGCTGGAGCTACCACGGGCTCCCGACAGGCTTATTTTCACTTGGAGAACACAGAAAACACACCAAGGTGCTGCTGCAAGCAAAGTTACAGAGGTTTCCCAGAGTGTTGCTTTTCTCGAGAAAAGAGCGCTTTACAGCGCTTTCTGGCTGCTAGAGACATGCAGAAAGAGCAAGTGTGGCAGAATGTGTTCCAAAGCAGCTGGAGCTACCACGGGCTCCGGACAGGCTTATTTTCACTTGGAGAACACAGAAAACACACTAAGGTGCTGCTGCAAGCAAAGTTACAGAGGTTTCCCAGAGTGTTGCTTTTCTCGAGAAAAGAGCGCTTTACAGCGCTTTCTGGCTGCTAGAGACATGCAGAAAGAGCAAGTGTGGCAGAATGTGTTCCAAAGCAGCTGGAGCTACCACGGGCTCCGGACAGGCTTATTTTCACTTGGAGAACACAGAAAACACACCAAGGTGCTGCTGCAAGCAAAGTTACAGAGGTTTCCCAGAGTGTTGCTTTTCTCGAGAAAAGAGCGCTTTACAGCGCTTTCTGGCTGCTAGAGACATGCAGAAAGAGCAAGTGTGGCAGAATGTGTTCCAAAGCAGCTGGAGCTACCACGGGCTCCCGACAGGCTTATTTTCACTTGGAGAACACAGAAAACACACCAAGGTGCTGCTGCAAGCAAAGTTACAGAGGTTTCCCAGAGTGTTGCTTTTCTCGAGAAAAGAGCGCTTTACAGCGCTTTCTGGCTGCTAGAGACATGCAGAAAGAGCAAGTGTGGCAGAATGTGTTCCAAAGCAGCTGGAGCTACCACGGGCTCCCCACAGGCTTATTTTCACTTGGAGAACACAGAAAACACACCAAGGTGCTGCTGCAAGCAAAGTTACAGAGGTTTCCCAGAGTGTTGCTTTTCTCGAGAAAAGAGCGCTTTACAGCGCTTTCTGGCTGCTAGAGACATGCAGAAAGAGCAAGTGTGGCAGAATGTGTTCCAAAGCAGCTGGAGCTACCACGGGCTCCCGACAGGCTTATTTTCACTTGGAGAACACAGAAAACACACCAAGGTGCTGCTGCAAGCAAAGTTACAGAGGTTTCCCAGAGTGTTGCTTTTCTCGAGAAAAGAGCGCTTTACAGCGCTTTCTGGCTGCTAGAGACATGCAGAAAGAGCAAGTGTGGCAGAATGTGTTCCAAAGCAGCTGGAGCTACCACGGGCTCCCGACAGGCTTATTTTCACTTGGAGAACACAGAAAACACACCAAGGTGCTGCTGCAAGCAAAGTTACAGAGGTTTCCCAGAGTGTTGCTTTTCTCGAGAAAAGAGCGCTTTACAGCGCTTTCTGGCTGCTAGAGACATGCAGAAAGAGCAAGTGTGGCAGAATGTGTTCCAAAGCAGCTGGAGCTACCACGGGCTCCCCACAGGCTTATTTTCACTTGGAGAACACAGAAAACACACCAAGGTGCTGCTGCAAGCAAAGTTACAGAGGTTTCCCAGAGTGTTGCTTTTCTCGAGAAAAGAGCGCTTTACAGCGCTTTCTGGCTGCTAGAGACATGCAGAAAGAGCAAGTGTGGCAGAATGTGTTCCAAAGCAGCTGGAGCTACCACGGGCTCCCGACAGGCTTATTTTCACTTGGAGAACACAGAAAACACACCAAGGTGCTGCTGCAAGCAAAGTTACAGAGGTTTCCCAGAGTGTTGCTTTTCTCGAGAAAAGAGCGCTTTACAGCGCTTTCTGGCTGCTAGAGACATGCAGAAAGAGCAAGTGTGGCAGAATGTGTTCCAAAGCAGCTGGAGCTACCACGGGCTCCCGACAGGCTTATTTTCACTTGGAGAACACAGAAAACACACCAAGGTGCTGCTGCAAGCAAAGTTACAGAGGTTTCCCAGAGTGTTGCTTTTCTCGAGAAAAGAGCGCTTTACAGCGCTTTCTGGCTGCTAGAGACATGCAGAAAGAGCAAGTGTGGCAGAATGTGTTCCAAAGCAGCTGGAGCTACCACGGGCTCCCCACAGGCTTATTTTCACTTGGAGAACACAGAAAACACACCAAGGTGCTGCTGCAAGCAAAGTTACAGAGGTTTCCCAGAGTGTTGCTTTTCTCGAGAAAAGAGCGCTTTACAGCGCTTTCTGGCTGCTAGAGACATGCAGAAAGAGCAAGTGTGGCAGAATGTGTTCCAAAGCAGCTGGAGCTACCACGGGCTCCCGACAGGCTTATTTTCACTTGGAGAACACAGAAAACACACCAAGGTGCTGCTGCAAGCAAAGTTACAGAGGTTTCCCAGAGTGTTGCTTTTCTCGAGAAAAGAGCGCTTTACAGCGCTTTCTGGCTGCTAGAGACATGCAGAAAGAGCAAGTGTGGCAGAATGTGTTCCAAAGCAGCTGGAGCTACCACGGGCTCCCGACAGGCTTATTTTCACTTGGAGAACACAGAAAACACACCAAGGTGCTGCTGCAAGCAAAGTTACAGAGGTTTCCCAGAGTGTTGCTTTTCTCGAGAAAAGAGCGCTTTACAGCGCTTTCTGGCTGCTAGAGACATGCAGAAAGAGCAAGTGTGGCAGAATGTGTTCCAAAGCAGCTGGAGCTACCACGGGCTCCCGACAGGCTTATTTTCACTTGGAGAACACAGAAAACACACCAAGGTGCTGCTGCAAGCAAAGTTACAGAGGTTTCCCAGAGTGTTGCTTTTCTCGAGAAAAGAGCGCTTTACAGCGCTTTCTGGCTGCTAGAGACATGCAGAAAGAGCAAGTGTGGCAGAATGTGTTCCAAAGCAGCTGGAGCTACCACGGGCTCCCGACAGGCTTATTTTCACTTGGAGAACACAGAAAACACACCAAGGTGCTGCTGCAAGCAAAGTTACAGAGGTTTCCCAGAGTGTTGCTTTTCTCGAGAAAAGAGCGCTTTACAGCGCTTTCTGGCTGCTAGAGACATGCAGAAAGAGCAAGTGTGGCAGAATGTGTTCCAAAGCAGCTGGAGCTACCACGGGCTCCCCACAGGCTTATTTTCACTTGGAGAACACAGAAAACACACCAAGGTGCTGCTGCAAGCAAAGTTACAGAGGTTTCCCAGAGTGTTGCTTTTCTCGAGAAAAGAGCGCTTTACAGCGCTTTCTGGCTGCTAGAGACATGCAGAAAGAGCAAGTGTGGCAGAATGTGTTCCAAAGCAGCTGGAGCTACCACGGGCTCCCGACAGGCTTATTTTCACTTGGAGAACACAGAAAACACACCAAGGTGCTGCTGCAAGCAAAGTTACAGAGGTTTCCCAGAGTGTTGCTTTTCTCGAGAAAAGAGCGCTTTACAGCGCTTTCTGGCTGCTAGAGACATGCAGAAAGAGCAAGTGTGGCAGAATGTGTTCCAAAGCAGCTGGAGCTACCACGGGCTCCCGACAGGCTTATTTTCACTTGGAGAACACAGAAAACACACCAAGGTGCTGCTGCAAGCAAAGTTACAGAGGTTTCCCAGAGTGTTGCTTTTCTCGAGAAAAGAGCGCTTTACAGCGCTTTCTGGCTGCTAGAGACATGCAGAAAGAGCAAGTGTGGCAGAATGTGTTCCAAAGCAGCTGGAGCTACCACGGGCTCCCGACAGGCTTATTTTCACTTGGAGAACACAGAAAACACACCAAGGTGCTGCTGCAAGCAAAGTTACAGAGGTTTCCCAGAGTGTTGCTTTTCTCGAGAAAAGAGCGCTTTACAGCGCTTTCTGGCTGCTAGAGACATGCAGAAAGAGCAAGTGTGGCAGAATGTGTTCCAAAGCAGCTGGAGCTACCACGGGCTCCCCACAGGCTTATTTTCACTTGGAGAACACAGAAAACACACCAAGGTGCTGCTGCAAGCAAAGTTACAGAGGTTTCCCAGAGTGTTGCTTTTCTCGAGAAAAGAGCGCTTTACAGCGCTTTCTGGCTGCTAGAGACATGCAGAAAGAGCAAGTGTGGCAGAATGTGTTCCAAAGCAGCTGGAGCTACCACGGGCTCCCGACAGGCTTATTTTCACTTGGAGAACACAGAAAACACACCAAGGTGCTGCTGCAAGCAAAGTTACAGAGGTTTCCCAGAGTGTTGCTTTTCTCGAGAAAAGAGCGCTTTACAGCGCTTTCTGGCTGCTAGAGACATGCAGAAAGAGCAAGTGTGGCAGAATGTGTTCCAAAGCAGCTGGAGCTACCACGGGCTCCCGACAGGCTTATTTTCACTTGGAGAACACAGAAAACACACCAAGGTGCTGCTGCAAGCAAAGTTACAGAGGTTTCCCAGAGTGTTGCTTTTCTCGAGAAAAGAGCGCTTTACAGCGCTTTCTGGCTGCTAGAGACATGCAGAAAGAGCAAGTGTGGCAGAATGTGTTCCAAAGCGCTGGAGCTACCACGGGCTCCGGCACAGGCTTATTTTCACTTGGAGAACACAGAAAACACACCAAGGTGCTGCTGCAAGCAAAGTTACAGAGGTTTCCCAGAGTGTTGCTTTTCTCGAGAAAAGAGCGCTTTACAGCGCTTTCTGGCTGCTAGAGACATGCAGAAAGAGCAAGTGTGGCAGAATGTGTTCCAAAGCAGCTGGAGCTACCACGGGCTCCCGACAGGCTTATTTTCACTTGGAGAACACAGAAAACACACCAAGGTGCTGCTGCAAGCAAAGTTACAGAGGTTTCCCAGAGTGTTGCTTTTCTCGAGAAAAGAGCGCTTTACAGCGCTTTCTGGCTGCTAGAGACATGCAGAAAGAGCAAGTGTGGCAGAATGTGTTCCAAAGCAGCTGGAGCTACCACGGGCTCCCCACAGGCTTATTTTCACTTGGAGAACACAGAAAACACACCAAGGTGCTGCTGCAAGCAAAGTTACAGAGGTTTCCCAGAGTGTTGCTTTTCTCGAGAAAAGAGCGCTTTACAGCGCTTTCTGGCTGCTAGAGACATGCAGAAAGAGCAAGTGTGGCAGAATGTGTTCCAAAGCAGCTGGAGCTACCACGGGCTCCCGACAGGCTTATTTTCACTTGGAGAACACAGAAAACACACCAAGGTGCTGCTGCAAGCAAAGTTACAGAGGTTTCCCAGAGTGTTGCTTTTCTCGAGAAAAGAGCGCTTTACAGCGCTTTCTGGCTGCTAGAGACATGCAGAAAGAGCAAGTGTGGCAGAATGTGTTCCAAAGCAGCTGGAGCTACCACGGGCTCCCCACAGGCTTATTTTCACTTGGAGAACACAGAAAACACACCAAGGTGCTGCTGCAAGCAAAGTTACAGAGGTTTCCCAGAGTGTTGCTTTTCTCGAGAAAAGAGCGCTTTACAGCGCTTTCTGGCTGCTAGAGACATGCAGAAAGAGCAAGTGTGGCAGAATGTGTTCCAAAGCAGCTGGAGCTACCACGGGCTCCCGACAGGCTTATTTTCACTTGGAGAACACAGAAAACACACCAAGGTGCTGCTGCAAGCAAAGTTACAGAGGTTTCCCAGAGTGTTGCTTTTCTCGAGAAAAGAGCGCTTTACAGCGCTTTCTGGCTGCTAGAGACATGCAGAAAGAGCAAGTGTGGCAGAATGTGTTCCAAAGCAGCTGGAGCTAACGGGCTCCGGACAGGCTTATTTTCACTTGGAGAACACAGAAAACACACCAAGGTGCTGCTGCAAGCAAAGTTACAGAGGTTTCCCAGAGTGTTGCTTTTCTCGAGAAAAGAGCGCTTTACAGCGCTTTCTGGCTGCTAGAGACATGCAGAAAGAGCAAGTGTGGCAGAATGTGTTCCAAAGCAGCTGGAGCTACCACGGGCTCCGGACAGGCTTATTTTCACTTGGAGAACACAGAAAACACACCAAGGTGCTGCTGCAAGCAAAGTTACAGAGGTTTCCCAGAGTGTTGCTTTTCTCGAGAAAAGAGCGCTTTACAGCGCTTTCTGGCTGCTAGAGACATGCAGAAAGAGCAAGTGTGGCAGAATGTGTTCCAAAGCAGCTGGAGCTACCACGGGCTCCGGACAGGCTTATTTTCACTTGGAGAACACAGAAAACACACCAAGGTGCTGCTGCAAGCAAAGTTACAGAGGTTTCCCAGAGTGTTGCTTTTCTCGAGAAAAGAGCGCTTTACAGCGCTTTCTGGCTGCTAGAGACATGCAGAAAGAGCAAGTGTGGCAGAATGTGTTCCAAAGCAGCTGGAGCTACCACGGGCTCCGGACAGGCTTATTTTCACTTGGAGAACACAGAAAACACACCAAGGTGCTGCTGCAAGCAAAGTTACAGAGGTTTCCCAGAGTGTTGCTTTTCTCGAGAAAAGAGCGCTTTACAGCGCTTTCTGGCTGCTAGAGACATGCAGAAAGAGCAAGTGTGGCAGAATGTGTTCCAAAGCAGCTGGAGCTACCACGGGCTCCGGACAGGCTTATTTTCACTTGGAGAACACAGAAAACACACCAAGGTGCTGCTGCAAGCAAAGTTACAGAGGTTTCCCAGAGTGTTGCTTTTCTCGAGAAAAGAGCGCTTTACAGCGCTTTCTGGCTGCTAGAGACATGCAGAAAGAGCAAGTGTGGCAGAATGTGTTCCAAAGCAGCTGGAGCTACCACGGGCTCCGGACAGGCTTATTTTCACTTGGAGAACACAGAAAACACACCAAGGTGCTGCTGCAATGCAAAGTTACAGAGGTTTCCCAGAGTGTTGCTTTTCTCGAGAAAAGAGCGCTTTACAGCGCTTTCTGGCTGCTAGAGACATGCAGAAAGAGCAAGTGTGGCAGAATGTGTTCCAAAGCAGCTGGAGCTACCACGGGCTCCGGACAGGCTTATTTTCACTTGGAGAACACAGAAAACACACCAAGGTGCTGCTGCAAGCAAAGTTACAGAGGTTTCCCAGAGTGTTGCTTTTCTCGAGAAAAGAGCGCTTTACAGCGCTTTCTGGCTGCTAGAGACATGCAGAAAGAGCAAGTGTGGCAGAATGTGTTCCAAAGCAGCTGGAGCTACCACGGGCTCCGGACAGGCTTATTTTCACTTGGAGAACACAGAAAACACACCAAGGTGCTGCTGCAAGCAAAGTTACAGAGGTTTCCCAGAGTGTTGCTTTTCTCGAGAAAAGAGCGCTTTACAGCGCTTTCTGGCTGCTAGAGACATGCAGAAAGAGCAAGTGTGGCAGAATGTGTTCCAAAGCAGCTGGAGCTACCACGGGCTCCGGACAGGCTTATTTTCACTTGGAGAACACAGAAAACACACCAAGGTGCTGCTGCAAGCAAAGTTACAGAGGTTTCCCAGAGTGTTGCTTTTCTCGAGAAAAGAGCGCTTTACAGCGCTTTCTGGCTGCTAGAGACATGCAGAAAGAGCAAGTGTGGCAGAATGTGTTCCAAAGCAGCTGGAGCTACCACGGGCTCCGGACAGGCTTATTTTCACTTGGAGAACACAGAAAACACACCAAGGTGCTGCTGCAAGCAAAGTTACAGAGGTTTCCCAGAGTGTTGCTTTTCTCGAGAAAAGAGCGCTTTACAGCGCTTTCTGGCTGCTAGAGACATGCAGAAAGAGCAAGTGTGGCAGAATGTGTTCCAAAGCAGCTGGAGCTACCACGGGCTCCGGACAGGCTTATTTTCACTTGGAGAACACAGAAAACACACCAAGGTGCTGCTGCAAGCAAAGTTACAGAGGTTTCCCAGAGTGTTGCTTTTCTCGAGAAAAGAGCGCTTTACAGCGCTTTCTGGCTGCTAGAGACATGCAGAAAGAGCAAGTGTGGCAGAATGTGTTCCAAAGCAGCTGGAGCTACCACGGGCTCCGGACAGGCTTATTTTCACTTGGAGAACACAGAAAACACACCAAGGTGCTGCTGCAAGCAAAGTTACAGAGGTTTCCCAGAGTGTTGCTTTTCTCGAGAAAAGAGCGCTTTACAGCGCTTTCTGGCTGCTAGAGACATGCAGAAAGAGCAAGTGTGGCAGAATGTGTTCCAAAGCAGCTGGAGCTACCACGGGCTCCGGACAGGCTTATTTTCACTTGGAGAACACAGAAAACACACCAAGGTGCTGCTGCAAGCAAAGTTACAGAGGTTTCCCAGAGTGTTGCTTTTCTCGAGAAAAGAGCGCTTTACAGCGCTTTCTGGCTGCTAGAGACATGCAGAAAGAGCAAGTGTGGCAGAATGTGTTCCAAAGCAGCTGGAGCTACCACGGGCTCCGGACAGGCTTATTTTCACTTGGAGAACACAGAAAACACACCAAGGTGCTGCTGCAAGCAAAGTTACAGAGGTTTCCCAGAGTGTTGCTTTTCTCGAGAAAAGAGCGCTTTACAGCGCTTTCTGGCTGCTAGAGACATGCAGAAAGAGCAAGTGTGGCAGAATGTGTTCCAAAGCAGCTGGAGCTACCACGGGCTCCGGACAGGCTTATTTTCACTTGGAGAACACAGAAAACACACCAAGGTGCTGCTGCAAGCAAAGTTACAGAGGTTTCCCAGAGTGTTGCTTTTCTCGAGAAAAGAGCGCTTTACAGCGCTTTCTGGCTGCTAGAGACATGCAGAAAGAGCAAGTGTGGCAGAATGTGTTCCAAAGCAGCTGGAGCTACCACGGGCTCCGGACAGGCTTATTTTCACTTGGAGAACACAGAAAACACACCAAGGTGCTGCTGCAAGCAAAGTTACAGAGGTTTCCCAGAGTGTTGCTTTTCTCGAGAAAAGAGCGCTTTACAGCGCTTTCTGGCTGCTAGAGACATGCAGAAAGAGCAAGTGTGGCAGAATGTGTTCCAAAGCAGCTGGAGCTACCACGGGCTCCGGACAGGCTTATTTTCACTTGGAGAACACAGAAAACACACCAAGGTGCTGCTGCAAGCAAAGTTACAGAGGTTTCCCAGAGTGTTGCTTTTCTCGAGAAAAGAGCGCTTTACAGCGCTTTCTGGCTGCTAGAGACATGCAGAAAGAGCAAGTGTGGCAGAATGTGTTCCAAAGCAGCTGGAGCTACCACGGGCTCCGGACAGGCTTATTTTCACTTGGAGAACACAGAAAACACACCAAGGTGCTGCTGCAAGCAAAGTTACAGAGGTTTCCCAGAGTGTTGCTTTTCTCGAGAAAAGAGCGCTTTACAGCGCTTTCTGGCTGCTAGAGACATGCAGAAAGAGCAAGTGTGGCAGAATGTGTTCCAAAGCAGCTGGAGCTACCACGGGCTCCGGACAGGCTTATTTTCACTTGGAGAACACAGAAAACACACCAAGGTGCTGCTGCAAGCAAAGTTACAGAGGTTTCCCAGAGTGTTGCTTTTCTCGAGAAAAGAGCGCTTTACAGCGCTTTCTGGCTGCTAGAGACATGCAGAAAGAGCAAGTGTGGCAGAATGTGTTCCAAAGCAGCTGGAGCTACCACGGGCTCCGGACAGGCTTATTTTCACTTGGAGAACACAGAAAACACACCAAGGTGCTGCTGCAAGCAAAGTTACAGAGGTTTCCCAGAGTGTTGCTTTTCTCGAGAAAAGAGCGCTTTACAGCGCTTTCTGGCTGCTAGAGACATGCAGAAAGAGCAAGTGTGGCAGAATGTGTTCCAAAGCAGCTGGAGCTACCACGGGCTCCGGACAGGCTTATTTTCACTTGGAGAACACAGAAAACACACCAAGGTGCTGCTGCAAGCAAAGTTACAGAGGTTTCCCAGAGTGTTGCTTTTCTCGAGAAAAGAGCGCTTTACAGCGCTTTCTGGCTGCTAGAGACATGCAGAAAGAGCAAGTGTGGCAGAATGTGTTCCAAAGCAGCTGGAGCTACCACGGGCTCCGGACAGGCTTATTTTCACTTGGAGAACACAGAAAACACACCAAGGTGCTGCTGCAAGCAAAGTTACAGAGGTTTCCCAGAGTGTTGCTTTTCTCGAGAAAAGAGCGCTTTACAGCGCTTTCTGGCTGCTAGAGACATGCAGAAAGAGCAAGTGTGGCAGAATGTGTTCCAAAGCAGCTGGAGCTACCACGGGCTCCGGACAGGCTTATTTTCACTTGGAGAACACAGAAAACACACCAAGGTGCTGCTGCAAGCAAAGTTACAGAGGTTTCCCAGAGTGTTGCTTTTCTCGAGAAAAGAGCGCTTTACAGCGCTTTCTGGCTGCTAGAGACATGCAGAAAGAGCAAGTGTGGCAGAATGTGTTCCAAAGCAGCTGGAGCTACCACGGGCTCCGGACAGGCTTATTTTCACTTGGAGAACACAGAAAACACACCAAGGTGCTGCTGCAAGCAAAGTTACAGAGGTTTCCCAGAGTGTTGCTTTTCTCGAGAAAAGAGCGCTTTACAGCGCTTTCTGGCTGCTAGAGACATGCAGAAAGAGCAAGTGTGGCAGAATGTGTTCCAAAGCAGCTGGAGCTACCACGGGCTCCGGACAGGCTTATTTTCACTTGGAGAACACAGAAAACACACCAAGGTGCTGCTGCAAGCAAAGTTACAGAGGTTTCCCAGAGTGTTGCTTTTCTCGAGAAAAGAGCGCTTTACAGCGCTTTCTGGCTGCTAGAGACATGCAGAAAGAGCAAGTGTGGCAGAATGTGTTCCAAAGCAGCTGGAGCTACCACGGGCTCCGGACAGGCTTATTTTCACTTGGAGAACACAGAAAACACACCAAGGTGCTGCTGCAAGCAAAGTTACAGAGGTTTCCCAGAGTGTTGCTTTTCTCGAGAAAAGAGCGCTTTACAGCGCTTTCTGGCTGCTAGAGACATGCAGAAAGAGCAAGTGTGGCAGAATGTGTTCCAAAGCAGCTGGAGCTACCACGGGCTCCGGACAGGCTTATTTTCACTTGGAGAACACAGAAAACACACCAAGGTGCTGCTGCAAGCAAAGTTACAGAGGTTTCCCAGAGTGTTGCTTTTCTCGAGAAAAGAGCGCTTTACAGCGCTTTCTGGCTGCTAGAGACATGCAGAAAGAGCAAGTGTGGCAGAATGTGTTCCAAAGCAGCTGGAGCTACCACGGGCTCCGGACAGGCTTATTTTCACTTGGAGAACACAGAAAACACACCAAGGTGCTGCTGCAAGCAAAGTTACAGAGGTTTCCCAGAGTGTTGCTTTTCTCGAGAAAAGAGCGCTTTACAGCGCTTTCTGGCTGCTAGAGACATGCAGAAAGAGCAAGTGTGGCAGAATGTGTTCCAAAGCAGCTGGAGCTACCACGGGCTCCGGACAGGCTTATTTTCACTTGGAGAACACAGAAAACACACCAAGGTGCTGCTGCAAGCAAAGTTACAGAGGTTTCCCAGAGTGTTGCTTTTCTCGAGAAAAGAGCGCTTTACAGCGCTTTCTGGCTGCTAGAGACATGCAGAAAGAGCAAGTGTGGCAGAATGTGTTCCAAAGCAGCTGGAGCTACCACGGGCTCCGGACAGGCTTATTTTCACTTGGAGAACACAGAAAACACACCAAGGTGCTGCTGCAAGCAAAGTTACAGAGGTTTCCCAGAGTGTTGCTTTTCTCGAGAAAAGAGCGCTTTACAGCGCTTTCTGGCTGCTAGAGACATGCAGAAAGAGCAAGTGTGGCAGAATGTGTTCCAAAGCAGCTGGAGCTACCACGGGCTCCGGACAGGCTTATTTTCACTTGGAGAACACAGAAAACACACACAAGGTGCTGCTGCAAGCAAAGTTACAGAGGTTTCCCAGAGTGTTGCTTTTCTCGAGAAAAGAGCGCTTTACAGCGCTTTCTGGCTGCTAGAGACATGCAGAAAGAGCAAGTGTGGCAGAATGTGTTCCAAAGCAGCTGGAGCTACCACGGGCTCCGGACAGGCTTATTTTCACTTGGAGAACACAGAAAACACACCAAGGTGCTGCTGCAAGCAAAGTTACAGAGGTTTCCCAGAGTGTTGCTTTTCTCGAGAAAAGAGCGCTTTACAGCGCTTTCTGGCTGCTAGAGACATGCAGAAAGAGCAAGTGTGGCAGAATGTGTTCCAAAGCAGCTGGAGCTACCACGGGCTCCGGACAGGCTTATTTTCACTTGGAGAACACAGAAAACACACCAAGGTGCTGCTGCAAGCAAAGTTACAGAGGTTTCCCAGAGTGTTGCTTTTCTCGAGAAAAGAGCGCTTTACAGCGCTTTCTGGCTGCTAGAGACATGCAGAAAGAGCAAGTGTGGCAGAATGTGTTCCAAAGCAGCTGGAGCTACCACGGGCTCCGGACAGGCTTATTTTCACTTGGAGAACACAGAAAACACACCAAGGTGCTGCTGCAAGCAAAGTTACAGAGGTTTCCCAGAGTGTTGCTTTTCTCGAGAAAAGAGCGCTTTACAGCGCTTTCTGGCTGCTAGAGACATGCAGAAAGAGCAAGTGTGGCAGAATGTGTTCCAAAGCAGCTGGAGCTACCACGGGCTCCGCACAGGCTTATTTTCACTTGGAGAACACAGAAAACACACCAAGGTGCTGCTGCAAGCAAAGTTACAGAGGTTTCCCAGAGTGTTGCTTTTCTCGAGAAAAGAGCGCTTTACAGCGCTTTCTGGCTGCTAGAGACATGCAGAAAGAGCAAGTGTGGCAGAATGTGTTCCAAAGCAGCTGGAGCTACCACGGGCTCCCGACAGGCTTATTTTCACTTGGAGAACACAGAAAACACACCAAGGTGCTGCTGCAAGCAAAGTTACAGAGGTTTCCCAGAGTGTTGCTTTTCTCGAGAAAAGAGCGCTTTACAGCGCTTTCTGGCTGCTAGAGACATGCAGAAAGAGCAAGTGTGGCAGAATGTGTTCCAAAGCAGCTGGAGCTACCACGGGCTCCCGACAGGCTTATTTTCACTTGGAGAACACAGAAAACACACCAAGGTGCTGCTGCAAGCAAAGTTACAGAGGTTTCCCAGAGTGTTGCTTTTCTCGAGAAAAGAGCGCTTTACAGCGCTTTCTGGCTGCTAGAGACATGCAGAAAGAGCAAGTGTGGCAGAATGTGTTCCAAAGCAGCTGGAGCTACCACGGGCTCCCGACAGGCTTATTTTCACTTGGAGAACACAGAAAACACACCAAGGTGCTGCTGCAAGCAAAGTTACAGAGGTTTCCCAGAGTGTTGCTTTTCTCGAGAAAAGAGCGCTTTACAGCGCTTTCTGGCTGCTAGAGACATGCAGAAAGAGCAAGTGTGGCAGAATGTGTTCCAAAGCAGCTGGAGCTACCACGGGCTCCGGACAGGCTTATTTTCACTTGGAGAACACAGAAAACACACCAAGGTGCTGCTGCAAGCAAAGTTACAGAGGTTTCCCAGAGTGTTGCTTTTCTCGAGAAAAGAGCGCTTTACAGCGCTTTCTGGCTGCTAGAGACATGCAGAAAGAGCAAGTGTGGCAGAATGTGTTCCAAAGCAGCTGGAGCTACCACGGGCTCCCGACAGGCTTATTTTCACTTGGAGAACACAGAAAACACACCAAGGTGCTGCTGCAAGCAAAGTTACAGAGGTTTCCCAGAGTGTTGCTTTTCTCGAGAAAAGAGCGCTTTACAGCGCTTTCTGGCTGCTAGAGACATGCAGAAAGAGCAAGTGTGGCAGAATGTGTTCCAAAGCAGCTGGAGCTACCACGGGCTCCCGACAGGCTTATTTTCACTTGGAGAACACAGAAAACACACCAAGGTGCTGCTGCAAGCAAAGTTACAGAGGTTTCCCAGAGTGTTGCTTTTCTCGAGAAAAGAGCGCTTTACAGCGCTTTCTGGCTGCTAGAGACATGCAGAAAGAGCAAGTGTGGCAGAATGTGTTCCAAAGCAGCTGGAGCTACCACGGGCTCCCGACAGGCTTATTTTCACTTGGAGAACACAGAAAACACACCAAGGTGCTGCTGCAAGCAAAGTTACAGAGGTTTCCCAGAGTGTTGCTTTTCTCGAGAAAAGAGCGCTTTACAGCGCTTTCTGGCTGCTAGAGACATGCAGAAAGAGCAAGTGTGGCAGAATGTGTTCCAAAGCAGCTGGAGCTACCACGGGCTCCCCACAGGCTTATTTTCACTTGGAGAACACAGAAAACACACCAAGGTGCTGCTGCAAGCAAAGTTACAGAGGTTTCCCAGAGTGTTGCTTTTCTCGAGAAAAGAGCGCTTTACAGCGCTTTCTGGCTGCTAGAGACATGCAGAAAGAGCAAGTGTGGCAGAATGTGTTCCAAAGCAGCTGGAGCTACCACGGGCTCCCGACAGGCTTATTTTCACTTGGAGAACACAGAAAACACACCAAGGTGCTGCTGCAAGCAAAGTTACAGAGGTTTCCCAGAGTGTTGCTTTTCTCGAGAAAAGAGCGCTTTACAGCGCTTTCTGGCTGCTAGAGACATGCAGAAAGAGCAAGTGTGGCAGAATGTGTTCCAAAGCAGCTGGAGCTACCACGGGCTCCCCACAGGCTTATTTTCACTTGGAGAACACAGAAAACACACCAAGGTGCTGCTGCAAGCAAAGTTACAGAGGTTTCCCAGAGTGTTGCTTTTCTCGAGAAAAGAGCGCTTTACAGCGCTTTCTGGCTGCTAGAGACATGCAGAAAGAGCAAGTGTGGCAGAATGTGTTCCAAAGCAGCTGGAGCTACCACGGGCTCCGGACAGGCTTATTTTCACTTGGAGAACACAGAAAACACACCAAGGTGCTGCTGCAAGCAAAGTTACAGAGGTTTCCCAGAGTGTTGCTTTTCTCGAGAAAAGAGCGCTTTACAGCGCTTTCTGGCTGCTAGAGACATGCAGAAAGAGCAAGTGTGGCAGAATGTGTTCCAAAGCAGCTGGAGCTACCACGGGCTCCGGACAGGCTTATTTTCACTTGGAGAACACAGAAAACACACCAAGGTGCTGCTGCAAGCAAAGTTACAGAGGTTTCCCAGAGTGTTGCTTTTCTCGAGAAAAGAGCGCTTTACAGCGCTTTCTGGCTGCTAGAGACATGCAGAAAGAGCAAGTGTGGCAGAATGTGTTCCAAAGCAGCTGGAGCTACCACGGGCTCCCGACAGGCTTATTTTCACTTGGAGAACACAGAAAACACACCAAGGTGCTGCTGCAAGCAAAGTTACAGAGGTTTCCCAGAGTGTTGCTTTTCTCGAGAAAAGAGCGCTTTACAGCGCTTTCTGGCTGCTAGAGACATGCAGAAAGAGCAAGTGTGGCAGAATGTGTTCCAAAGCAGCTGGAGCTACCACGGGCTCCGGACAGGTTATTTTCACTTGGAGAACACAGAAAACACACCAAGGTGCTGCTGCAAGCAAAGTTACAGAGGTTTCCCAGAGTGTTGCTTTTCTCGAGAAAAGAGCGCTTTACAGCGCTTTCTGGCTGCTAGAGACATGCAGAAAGAGCAAGTGTGGCAGAATGTGTTCCAAAGCAGCTGGAGCTACCACGGGCTCCCGACAGGCTTATTTTCACTTGGAGAACACAGAAAACACACCAAGGTGCTGCTGCAAGCAAAGTTACAGAGGTTTCCCAGAGTGTTGCTTTTCTCGAGAAAAGAGCGCTTTACAGCGCTTTCTGGCTGCTAGAGACATGCAGAAAGAGCAAGTGTGGCAGAATGTGTTCCAAAGCAGCTGGAGCTACCACGGGCTCCCGACAGGCTTATTTTCACTTGGAGAACACAGAAAACACACCAAGGTGCTGCTGCAAGCAAAGTTACAGAGGTTTCCCAGAGTGTTGCTTTTCTCGAGAAAAGAGCGCTTTACAGCGCTTTCTGGCTGCTAGAGACATGCAGAAAGAGCAAGTGTGGCAGAATGTGTTCCAAAGCAGCTGGAGCTACCACGGGCTCCGGACAGGCTTATTTTCACTTGGAGAACACAGAAAACACACCAAGGTGCTGCTGCAAGCAAAGTTACAGAGGTTTCCCAGAGTGTTGCTTTTCTCGAGAAAAGAGCGCTTTACAGCGCTTTCTGGCTGCTAGAGACATGCAGAAAGAGCAAGTGTGGCAGAATGTGTTCCAAAGCAGCTGGAGCTACCACGGGCTCCCGACAGGCTTATTTTCACTTGGAGAACACAGAAAACACACCAAGGTGCTGCTGCAAGCAAAGTTACAGAGGTTTCCCAGAGTGTTGCTTTTCTCGAGAAAAGAGCGCTTTACAGCGCTTTCTGGCTGCTAGAGACATGCAGAAAGAGCAAGTGTGGCAGAATGTGTTCCAAAGCAGCTGGAGCTACCACGGGCTCCCCACAGGCTTATTTTCACTTGGAGAACACAGAAAACACACCAAGGTGCTGCTGCAAGCAAAGTTACAGAGGTTTCCCAGAGTGTTGCTTTTCTCGAGAAAAGAGCGCTTTACAGCGCTTTCTGGCTGCTAGAGACATGCAGAAAGAGCAAGTGTGGCAGAATGTGTTCCAAAGCAGCTGGAGCTACCACGGGCTCCCGACAGGCTTATTTTCACTTGGAGAACACAGAAAACACACCAAGGTGCTGCTGCAAGCAAAGTTACAGAGGTTTCCCAGAGTGTTGCTTTTCTCGAGAAAAGAGCGCTTTACAGCGCTTTCTGGCTGCTAGAGACATGCAGAAAGAGCAAGTGTGGCAGAATGTGTTCCAAAGCAGCTGGAGCTACCACGGGCTCCCGACAGGCTTATTTTCACTTGGAGAACACAGAAAACACACCAAGGTGCTGCTGCAAGCAAAGTTACAGAGGTTTCCCAGAGTGTTGCTTTTCTCGAGAAAAGAGCGCTTTACAGCGCTTTCTGGCTGCTAGAGACATGCAGAAAGAGCAAGTGTGGCAGAATGTGTTCCAAAGCAGCTGGAGCTACCACGGGCTCCCCACAGGCTTATTTTCACTTGGAGAACACAGAAAACACACCAAGGTGCTGCTGCAAGCAAAGTTACAGAGGTTTCCCAGAGTGTTGCTTTTCTCGAGAAAAGAGCGCTTTACAGCGCTTTCTGGCTGCTAGAGACATGCAGAAAGAGCAAGTGTGGCAGAATGTGTTCCAAAGCAGCTGGAGCTACCACGGGCTCCCGACAGGCTTATTTTCACTTGGAGAACACAGAAAACACACCAAGGTGCTGCTGCAAGCAAAGTTACAGAGGTTTCCCAGAGTGTTGCTTTTCTCGAGAAAAGAGCGCTTTACAGCGCTTTCTGGCTGCTAGAGACATGCAGAAAGAGCAAGTGTGGCAGAATGTGTTCCAAAGCAGCTGGAGCTACCACGGGCTCCCGACAGGCTTATTTTCACTTGGAGAACACAGAAAACACACCAAGGTGCTGCTGCAAGCAAAGTTACAGAGGTTTCCCAGAGTGTTGCTTTTCTCGAGAAAAGAGCGCTTTACAGCGCTTTCTGGCTGCTAGAGACATGCAGAAAGAGCAAGTGTGGCAGAATGTGTTCCAAAGCAGCTGGAGCTACCACGGGCTCCCGACAGGCTTATTTTCACTTGGAGAACACAGAAAACACACCAAGGTGCTGCTGCAAGCAAAGTTACAGAGGTTTCCCAGAGTGTTGCTTTTCTCGAGAAAAGAGCGCTTTACAGCGCTTTCTGGCTGCTAGAGACATGCAGAAAGAGCAAGTGTGGCAGAATGTGTTCCAAAGCAGCTGGAGCTACCACGGGCTCCCGACAGGCTTATTTTCACTTGGAGAACACAGAAAACACACCAAGGTGCTGCTGCAAGCAAAGTTACAGAGGTTTCCCAGAGTGTTGCTTTTCTCGAGAAAAGAGCGCTTTACAGCGCTTTCTGGCTGCTAGAGACATGCAGAAAGAGCAAGTGTGGCAGAATGTGTTCCAAAGCAGCTGGAGCTACCACGGGCTCCCCACAGGCTTATTTTCACTTGGAGAACACAGAAAACACACCAAGGTGCTGCTGCAAGCAAAGTTACAGAGGTTTCCCAGAGTGTTGCTTTTCTCGAGAAAAGAGCGCTTTACAGCGCTTTCTGGCTGCTAGAGACATGCAGAAAGAGCAAGTGTGGCAGAATGTGTTCCAAAGCAGCTGGAGCTACCACGGGCTCCCCACAGGCTTATTTTCACTTGGAGAACACAGAAAACACACCAAGGTGCTGCTGCAAGCAAAGTTACAGAGGTTTCCCAGAGTGTTGCTTTTCTCGAGAAAAGAGCGCTTTACAGCGCTTTCTGGCTGCTAGAGACATGCAGAAAGAGCAAGTGTGGCAGAATGTGTTCCAAAGCAGCTGGAGCTACCACGGGCTCCGGACAGGCTTATTTTCACTTGGAGAACACAGAAAACACACCAAGGTGCTGCTGCAAGCAAAGTTACAGAGGTTTCCCAGAGTGTTGCTTTTCTCGAGAAAAGAGCGCTTTACAGCGCTTTCTGGCTGCTAGAGACATGCAGAAAGAGCAAGTGTGGCAGAATGTGTTCCAAAGCAGCTGGAGCTACCACGGGCTCCCGACAGGCTTATTTTCACTTGGAGAACACAGAAAACACACCAAGGTGCTGCTGCAAGCAAAGTTACAGAGGTTTCCCAGAGTGTTGCTTTTCTCGAGAAAAGAGCGCTTTACAGCGCTTTCTGGCTGCTAGAGACATGCAGAAAGAGCAAGTGTGGCAGAATGTGTTCCAAAGCAGCTGGAGCTACCACGGGCTCCCGACAGGCTTATTTTCACTTGGAGAACACAGAAAACACACCAAGGTGCTGCTGCAAGCAAAGTTACAGAGGTTTCCCAGAGTGTTGCTTTTCTCGAGAAAAGAGCGCTTTACAGCGCTTTCTGGCTGCTAGAGACATGCAGAAAGAGCAAGTGTGGCAGAATGTGTTCCAAAGCAGCTGGAGCTACCACGGGCTCCCGACAGGCTTATTTTCACTTGGAGAACACAGAAAACACACCAAGGTGCTGCTGCAAGCAAAGTTACAGAGGTTTCCCAGAGTGTTGCTTTTCTCGAGAAAAGAGCGCTTTACAGCGCTTTCTGGCTGCTAGAGACATGCAGAAAGAGCAAGTGTGGCAGAATGTGTTCCAAAGCAGCTGGAGCTACCACGGGCTCCCGACAGGCTTATTTTCACTTGGAGAACACAGAAAACACACCAAGGTGCTGCTGCAAGCAAAGTTACAGAGGTTTCCCAGAGTGTTGCTTTTCTCGAGAAAAGAGCGCTTTACAGCGCTTTCTGGCTGCTAGAGACATGCAGAAAGAGCAAGTGTGGCAGAATGTGTTCCAAAGCAGCTGGAGCTACCACGGGCTCCCGACAGGCTTATTTTCACTTGGAGAACACAGAAAACACACCAAGGTGCTGCTGCAAGCAAAGTTACAGAGGTTTCCCAGAGTGTTGCTTTTCTCGAGAAAAGAGCGCTTTACAGCGCTTTCTGGCTGCTAGAGACATGCAGAAAGAGCAAGTGTGGCAGAATGTGTTCCAAAGCAGCTGGAGCTACCACGGGCTCCCGACAGGCTTATTTTCACTTGGAGAACACAGAAAACACACCAAGGTGCTGCTGCAAGCAAAGTTACAGAGGTTTCCCAGAGTGTTGCTTTTCTCGAGAAAAGAGCGCTTTACAGCGCTTTCTGGCTGCTAGAGACATGCAGAAAGAGCAAGTGTGGCAGAATGTGTTCCAAAGCAGCTGGAGCTACCACGGGCTCCCGACAGGCTTATTTTCACTTGGAGAACACAGAAAACACACCAAGGTGCTGCTGCAAGCAAAGTTACAGAGGTTTCCCAGAGTGTTGCTTTTCTCGAGAAAAGAGCGCTTTACAGCGCTTTCTGGCTGCTAGAGACATGCAGAAAGAGCAAGTGTGGCAGAATGTGTTCCAAAGCAGCTGGAGCTACCACGGGCTCCCGACAGGCTTATTTTCACTTGGAGAACACAGAAAACACACCAAGGTGCTGCTGCAAGCAAAGTTACAGAGGTTTCCCAGAGTGTTGCTTTTCTCGAGAAAAGAGCGCTTTACAGCGCTTTCTGGCTGCTAGAGACATGCAGAAAGAGCAAGTGTGGCAGAATGTGTTCCAAAGCAGCTGGAGCTACCACGGGCTCCCGACAGGCTTATTTTCACTTGGAGAACACAGAAAACACACCAAGGTGCTGCTGCAAGCAAAGTTACAGAGGTTTCCCAGAGTGTTGCTTTTCTCGAGAAAAGAGCGCTTTACAGCGCTTTCTGGCTGCTAGAGACATGCAGAAAGAGCAAGTGTGGCAGAATGTGTTCCAAAGCAGCTGGAGCTACCACGGGCTCCGGACAGGCTTATTTTCACTTGGAGAACACAGAAAACACACCAAGGTGCTGCTGCAAGCAAAGTTACAGAGGTTTCCCAGAGTGTTGCTTTTCTCGAGAAAAGAGCGCTTTACAGCGCTTTCTGGCTGCTAGAGACATGCAGAAAGAGCAAGTGTGGCAGAATGTGTTCCAAAGCAGCTGGAGCTACCACGGGCTCCCCACAGGCTTATTTTCACTTGGAGAACACAGAAAACACACCAAGGTGCTGCTGCAAGCAAAGTTACAGAGGTTTCCCAGAGTGTTGCTTTTCTCGAGAAAAGAGCGCTTTACAGCGCTTTCTGGCTGCTAGAGACATGCAGAAAGAGCAAGTGTGGCAGAATGTGTTCCAAAGCAGCTGGAGCTACCACGGGCTCCGGACAGGCTTATTTTCACTTGGAGAACACAGAAAACACACCAAGGTGCTGCTGCAAGCAAAGTTACAGAGGTTTCCCAGAGTGTTGCTTTTCTCGAGAAAAGAGCGCTTTACAGCGCTTTCTGGCTGCTAGAGACATGCAGAAAGAGCAAGTGTGGCAGAATGTGTTCCAAAGCAGCTGGAGCTACCACGGGCTCCCGACAGGCTTATTTTCACTTGGAGAACACAGAAAACACACCAAGGTGCTGCTGCAAGCAAAGTTACAGAGGTTTCCCAGAGTGTTGCTTTTCTCGAGAAAAGAGCGCTTTACAGCGCTTTCTGGCTGCTAGAGACATGCAGAAAGAGCAAGTGTGGCAGAATGTGTTCCAAAGCAGCTGGAGCTACCACGGGCTCCCCACAGGCTTATTTTCACTTGGAGAACACAGAAAACACACCAAGGTGCTGCTGCAAGCAAAGTTACAGAGGTTTCCCAGAGTGTTGCTTTTCTCGAGAAAAGAGCGCTTTACAGCGCTTTCTGGCTGCTAGAGACATGCAGAAAGAGCAAGTGTGGCAGAATGTGTTCCAAAGCAGCTGGAGCTACCACGGGCTCCCGACAGGCTTATTTTCACTTGGAGAACACAGAAAACACACCAAGGTGCTGCTGCAAGCAAAGTTACAGAGGTTTCCCAGAGTGTTGCTTTTCTCGAGAAAAGAGCGCTTTACAGCGCTTTCTGGCTGCTAGAGACATGCAGAAAGAGCAAGTGTGGCAGAATGTGTTCCAAAGCAGCTGGAGCTACCACGGGCTCCGGACAGGCTTATTTTCACTTGGAGAACACAGAAAACACACCAAGGTGCTGCTGCAAGCAAAGTTACAGAGGTTTCCCAGAGTGTTGCTTTTCTCGAGAAAAGAGCGCTTTACAGCGCTTTCTGGCTGCTAGAGACATGCAGAAAGAGCAAGTGTGGCAGAATGTGTTCCAAAGCAGCTGGAGCTACCACGGGCTCCCGACAGGCTTATTTTCACTTGGAGAACACAGAAAACACACCAAGGTGCTGCTGCAAGCAAAGTTACAGAGGTTTCCCAGAGTGTTGCTTTTCTCGAGAAAAGAGCGCTTTACAGCGCTTTCTGGCTGCTAGAGACATGCAGAAAGAGCAAGTGTGGCAGAATGTGTTCCAAAGCAGCTGGAGCTACCACGGGCTCCCGACAGGCTTATTTTCACTTGGAGAACACAGAAAACACACCAAGGTGCTGCTGCAAGCAAAGTTACAGAGGTTTCCCAGAGTGTTGCTTTTCTCGAGAAAAGAGCGCTTTACAGCGCTTTCTGGCTGCTAGAGACATGCAGAAAGAGCAAGTGTGGCAGAATGTGTTCCAAAGCAGCTGGAGCTACCACGGGCTCCCGACAGGCTTATTTTCACTTGGAGAACACAGAAAACACACCAAGGTGCTGCTGCAAGCAAAGTTACAGAGGTTTCCCAGAGTGTTGCTTTTCTCGAGAAAAGAGCGCTTTACAGCGCTTTCTGGCTGCTAGAGACATGCAGAAAGAGCAAGTGTGGCAGAATGTGTTCCAAAGCAGCTGGAGCTACCACGGGCTCCCGACAGGCTTATTTTCACTTGGAGAACACAGAAAACACACCAAGGTGCTGCTGCAAGCAAAGTTACAGAGGTTTCCCAGAGTGTTGCTTTTCTCGAGAAAAGAGCGCTTTACAGCGCTTTCTGGCTGCTAGAGACATGCAGAAAGAGCAAGTGTGGCAGAATGTGTTCCAAAGCAGCTGGAGCTACCACGGGCTCCCGACAGGCTTATTTTCACTTGGAGAACACAGAAAACACACCAAGGTGCTGCTGCAAGCAAAGTTACAGAGGTTTCCCAGAGTGTTGCTTTTCTCGAGAAAAGAGCGCTTTACAGCGCTTTCTGGCTGCTAGAGACATGCAGAAAGAGCAAGTGTGGCAGAATGTGTTCCAAAGCAGCTGGAGCTACCACGGGCTCCGGACAGGCTTATTTTCACTTGGAGAACACAGAAAACACACCAAGGTGCTGCTGCAAGCAAAGTTACAGAGGTTTCCCAGAGTGTTGCTTTTCTCGAGAAAAGAGCGCTTTACAGCGCTTTCTGGCTGCTAGAGACATGCAGAAAGAGCAAGTGTGGCAGAATGTGTTCCAAAGCAGCTGGAGCTACCACGGGCTCCCGACAGGCTTATTTTCACTTGGAGAACACAGAAAACACACCAAGGTGCTGCTGCAAGCAAAGTTACAGAGGTTTCCCAGAGTGTTGCTTTTCTCGAGAAAAGAGCGCTTTACAGCGCTTTCTGGCTGCTAGAGACATGCAGAAAGAGCAAGTGTGGCAGAATGTGTTCCAAAGCAGCTGGAGCTACCACGGGCTCCCGACAGGCTTATTTTCACTTGGAGAACACAGAAAACACACCAAGGTGCTGCTGCAAGCAAAGTTACAGAGGTTTCCCAGAGTGTTGCTTTTCTCGAGAAAAGAGCGCTTTACAGCGCTTTCTGGCTGCTAGAGACATGCAGAAAGAGCAAGTGTGGCAGAATGTGTTCCAAAGCAGCTGGAGCTACCACGGGCTCCGGACAGGCTTATTTTCACTTGGAGAACACAGAAAACACACCAAGGTGCTGCTGCAAGCAAAGTTACAGAGGTTTCCCAGAGTGTTGCTTTTCTCGAGAAAAGAGCGCTTTACAGCGCTTTCTGGCTGCTAGAGACATGCAGAAAGAGCAAGTGTGGCAGAATGTGTTCCAAAGCAGCTGGAGCTACCACGGGCTCCCGACAGGCTTATTTTCACTTGGAGAACACAGAAAACACACCAAGGTGCTGCTGCAAGCAAAGTTACAGAGGTTTCCCAGAGTGTTGCTTTTCTCGAGAAAAGAGCGCTTTACAGCGCTTTCTGGCTGCTAGAGACATGCAGAAAGAGCAAGTGTGGCAGAATGTGTTCCAAAGCAGCTGGAGCTACCACGGGCTCCGGACAGGCTTATTTTCACTTGGAGAACACAGAAAACACACCAAGGTGCTGCTGCAAGCAAAGTTACAGAGGTTTCCCAGAGTGTTGCTTTTCTCGAGAAAAGAGCGCTTTACAGCGCTTTCTGGCTGCTAGAGACATGCAGAAAGAGCAAGTGTGGCAGAATGTGTTCCAAAGCAGCTGGAGCTACCACGGGCTCCCGACAGGCTTATTTTCACTTGGAGAACACAGAAAACACACCAAGGTGCTGCTGCAAGCAAAGTTACAGAGGTTTCCCAGAGTGTTGCTTTTCTCGAGAAAAGAGCGCTTTACAGAGCTTTCTGGCTGCTAGAGACATGCAGAAAGAGCAAGTGTGGCAGAATGTGTTCCAAAGCAGCTGGAGCTACCACGGGCTCCGGACAGGCTTATTTTCACTTGGAGAACACAGAAAACACACCAAGGTGCTGCTGCAAGCAAAGTTACAGAGGTTTCCCAGAGTGTTGCTTTTCTCGAGAAAAGAGCGCTTTACAGCGCTTTCTGGCTGCTAGAGACATGCAGAAAGAGCAAGTGTGGCAGAATGTGTTCCAAAGCAGCTGGAGCTACCACGGGCTCCGGACAGGCTTATTTTCACTTGGAGAACACAGAAAACACACCAAGGTGCTGCTGCAAGCAAAGTTACAGAGGTTTCCCAGAGTGTTGCTTTTCTCGAGAAAAGAGCGCTTTACAGCGCTTTCTGGCTGCTAGAGACATGCAGAAAGAGCAAGTGTGGCAGAATGTGTTCCAAAGCAGCTGGAGCTACCACGGGCTCCCCACAGGCTTATTTTCACTTGGAGAACACAGAAAACACACCAAGGTGCTGCTGCAAGCAAAGTTACAGAGGTTTCCCAGAGTGTTGCTTTTCTCGAGAAAAGAGCGCTTTACAGCGCTTTCTGGCTGCTAGAGACATGCAGAAAGAGCAAGTGTGGCAGAATGTGTTCCAAAGCAGCTGGAGCTACCACGGGCTCCCGACAGGCTTATTTTCACTTGGAGAACACAGAAAACACACCAAGGTGCTGCTGCAAGCAAAGTTACAGAGGTTTCCCAGAGTGTTGCTTTTCTCGAGAAAAGAGCGCTTTACAGCGCTTTCTGGCTGCTAGAGACA
This sequence comes from Zosterops lateralis, assembly GCF_965231275.1. Classification (NCBI taxonomy): domain Eukaryota; kingdom Metazoa; phylum Chordata; class Aves; order Passeriformes; family Zosteropidae; genus Zosterops; species Zosterops lateralis. Next base: position 27,757 of record NW_028154574.1, read on the forward strand.
TGCAGAAAGAGCAAGTGTGGCAGAATGTGTTCCAAAGCAGCTGGAGCTACCACGGGCTCCCGACAGGCTTATTTTCACTTGGAGAACACAGAAAACACACCAAGGTGCTGCTGCAAGCAAAGTTACAGAGGTTTCCCAGAGTGTTGCTTTTCTCGAGAAAAGAGCGCTTTACAGCGCTTTCTGGCTGCTAGAGACATGCAGAAAGAGCAAGTGTGGCAGAATGTGTTCCAAAGCAGCTGGAGCTACCACGGGCTCCCACAGGCTTATTTTCACTTGGAGAACACAGAAAACACACCAAGGTGCTGCTGCAAGCAAAGTTACAGAGGTTTCCCAGAGTGTTGCTTTTCTCGAGAAAAGAGCGCTTTACAGCGCTTTCTGGCTGCTAGAGACATGCAGAAAGAGCAAGTGTGGCAGAATGTGTTCCAAAGCAGCTGGAGCTACCACGGGCTCCCCACAGGCTTATTTTCACTTGGAGAACACAGAAAACACACCAAGGTGCTGCTGCAAGCAAAGTTACAGAGGTTTCCCAGAGTGTTGCTTTTCTCGAGAAAAGAGCGCTTTACAGCGCTTTCTGGCTGCTAGAGACATGCAGAAAGAGCAAGTGTGGCAGAATGTGTTCCAAAGCAGCTGGAGCTACCACGGGCTCCCGACAGGCTTATTTTCACTTGGAGAACACAGAAAACACACCAAGGTGCTGCTGCAAGCAAAGTTACAGAGGTTTCCCAGAGTGTTGCTTTTCTCGAGAAAAGAGCGCTTTACAGCGCTTTCTGGCTGCTAGAGACATGCAGAAAGAGCAAGTGTGGCAGAATGTGTTCCAAAGCAGCTGGAGCTACCACGGGCTCCCCACAGGCTTATTTTCACTTGGAGAACACAGAAAACACACCAAGGTGCTGCTGCAAGCAAAGTTACAGAGGTTTCCCAGAGTGTTGCTTTTCTCGAGAAAAGAGCGCTTTACAGCGCTTTCTGGCTGCTAGAGACATGCAGAAAGAGCAAGTGTGGCAGAATGTGTTCCAAAGCAGCTGGAGCTACCACGGGCTCCCACAGGCTTATTTTCACTTGGAGAACACAGAAAACACACCAAGGTGCTGCTGCAAGCAAAGTTACAGAGGTTTCCCAGAGTGTTGCTTTTCTCGAGAAAAGAGCGCTTTACAGCGCTTTCTGGCTGCTAGAGACATGCAGAAAGAGCAAGTGTGGCAGAATGTGTTCCAAAGCAGCTGGAGCTACCACGGGCTCCCCACAGGCTTATTTTCACTTGGAGAACACAGAAAACACACCAAGGTGCTGCTGCAAGCAAAGTTACAGAGGTTTCCCAGAGTGTTGCTTTTCTCGAGAAAAGAGCGCTTTACAGCGCTTTCTGGCTGCTAGAGACATGCAGAAAGAGCAAGTGTGGCAGAATGTGTTCCAAAGCAGCTGGAGCTACCACGGGCTCCCCACAGGCTTATTTTCACTTGGAGAACACAGAAAACACACCAAGGTGCTGCTGCAAGCAAAGTTACAGAGGTTTCCCAGAGTGTTGCTTTTCTCGAGAAAAGAGCGCTTTACAGCGCTTTCTGGCTGCTAGAGACATGCAGAAAGAGCAAGTGTGGCAGAATGTGTTCCAAAGCAGCTGGAGCTACCACGGGCTCCCCACAGGCTTATTTTCACTTGGAGAACACAGAAAACACACCAAGGTGCTGCTGCAAGCAAAGTTACAGAGGTTTCCCAGAGTGTTGCTTTTCTCGAGAAAAGAGCGCTTTACAGCGCTTTCTGGCTGCTAGAGACATGCAGAAAGAGCAAGTGTGGCAGAATGTGTTCCAAAGCAGCTGGAGCTACCACGGGCTCCCCACAGGCTTATTTTCACTTGGAGAACACAGAAAACACACCAAGGTGCTGCTGCAAGCAAAGTTACAGAGGTTTCCCAGAGTGTTGCTTTTCTCGAGAAAAGAGCGCTTTACAGCGCTTTCTGGCTGCTAGAGACATGCAGAAAGAGCAAGTGTGGCAGAATGTGTTCCAAAGCAGCTGGAGCTACCACGGGCTCCCGACAGGCTTATTTTCACTTGGAGAACACAGAAAACACACCAAGGTGCTGCTGCAAGCAAAGTTACAGAGGTTTCCCAGAGTGTTGCTTTTCTCGAGAAAAGAGCGCTTTACAGCGCTTTCTGGCTGCTAGAGACATGCAGAAAGAGCAAGTGTGGCAGAATGTGTTCCAAAGCAGCTGGAGCTACCACGGGCTCCGGACAGGCTTATTTTCACTTGGAGAACACAGAAAACACACCAAGGTGCTGCTGCAAGCAAAGTTACAGAGGTTTCCCAGAGTGTTGCTTTTCTCGAGAAAAGAGCGCTTTACAGCGCTTTCTGGCTGCTAGAGACATGCAGAAAGAGCAAGTGTGGCAGAATGTGTTCCAAAGCAGCTGGAGCTACCACGGGCTCCGGACAGGCTTATTTTCACTTGGAGAACACAGAAAACACACCAAGGTGCTGCTGCAAGCAAAGTTACAGAGGTTTCCCAGAGTGTTGCTTTTCTCGAGAAAAGAGCGCTTTACAGCGCTTTCTGGCTGCTAGAGACATGCAGAAAGAGCAAGTGTGGCAGAATGTGTTCCAAAGCAGCTGGAGCTACCACGGGCTCCGGACAGGCTTATTTTCACTTGGAGAACACAGAAAACACACCAAGGTGCTGCTGCAAGCAAAGTTACAGAGGTTTCCCAGAGTGTTGCTTTTCTCGAGAAAAGAGCGCTTTACAGCGCTTTCTGGCTGCTAGAGACATGCAGAAAGAGCAAGTGTGGCAGAATGTGTTCCAAAGCAGCTGGAGCTACCACGGGCTCCGGACAGGCTTATTTTCACTTGGAGAACACAGAAAACACACCAAGGTGCTGCTGCAAGCAAAGTTACAGAGGTTTCCCAGAGTGTTGCTTTTCTCGAGAAAAGAGCGCTTTACAGCGCTTTCTGGCTGCTAGAGACATGCAGAAAGAGCAAGTGTGGCAGAATGTGTTCCAAAGCAGCTGAAAAGGAGCGCTTTTACAGCGCTTTCGGGCTGCTAGAGACATGCAGAAAGAGCAAGTGTGGCAGAATGTGTGTCCAAAGCTCCAGTGTGCTGCTGCAAGCAAAGTTACAGAGGTTAAAAGAGCGCTTTACAGCGCTTTCTGGCTGCTAGAGACATGCAGAAAGAGCAAGTGTGGCAGAATGTGTTCCAAAGCAGCTGGAGCTACCACGGGCTCCGGACAGGCTTATTTTCACTTGGAGAACACAGAAAACACACCAAGGTGCTGCTGCAAGCAAAGTTACAGAGGTTTCCCAGAGTGTTGCTTTTCTCGAGAAAAGAGCGCTTTACAGCGCTTTCTGGCTGCTAGAGACATGCAGAAAGAGCAAGTGTGGCAGAATGTGTTCCAAAGCAGCTGGAGCTACCACGGGCTCCGGACAGGCTTATTTTCACTTGGAGAACACAGAAAACACACCAAGGTGCTGCTGCAAGCAAAGTTACAGAGGTTTCCCAGAGTGTTGCTTTTCTCGAGAAAAGAGCGCTTTACAGCGCTTTCTGGCTGCTAGAGACATGCAGAAAGAGCAAGTGTGGCAGAATGTGTTCCAAAGCAGCTGGAGCTACCACGGGCTCCGGACAGGCTTATTTTCACTTGGAGAACACAGAAAACACACCAAGGTGCTGCTGCAAGCAAAGTTACAGAGGTTTCCCAGAGTGTTGCTTTTCTCGAGAAAAGAGCGCTTTACAGCGCTTTCTGGCTGCTAGAGACATGCAGAAAGAGCAAGTGTGGCAGAATGTGTTCCAAAGCAGCTGGAGCTACCACGGGCTCCGGACAGGCTTATTTTCACTTGGAGAACACAGAAAACACACCAAGGTGCTGCTGCAAGCAAAGTTACAGAGGTTTCCCAGAGTGTTGCTTTTCTCGAGAAAAGAGCGCTTTACAGCGCTTTCTGGCTGCTAGAGACATGCAGAAAGAGCAAGTGTGGCAGAATGTGTTCCAAAGCAGCTGGAGCTACCACGGGCTCCGGACAGGCTTATTTTCACTTGGAGAACACAGAAAACACACCAAGGTGCTGCTGCAAGCAAAGTTACAGAGGTTTCCCAGAGTGTTGCTTTTCTCGAGAAAAGAGCGCTTTACAGCGCTTTCTGGCTGCTAGAGACATGCAGAAAGAGCAAGTGTGGCAGAATGTGTTCCAAAGCAGCTGGAGCTACCACGGGCTCCGGACAGGCTTATTTTCACTTGGAGAACACAGAAAACACACCAAGGTGCTGCTGCAAGCAAAGTTACAGAGGTTTCCCAGAGTGTTGCTTTTCTCGAGAAAAGAGCGCTTTACAGCGCTTTCTGGCTGCTAGAGACATGCAGAAAGAGCAAGTGTGGCAGAATGTGTTCCAAAGCAGCTGGAGCTACCACGGGCTCCGGACAGGCTTATTTTCACTTGGAGAACACAGAAAACACACCAAGGTGCTGCTGCAAGCAAAGTTACAGAGGTTTCCCAGAGTGTTGCTTTTCTCGAGAAAAGAGCGTTTTACAGCGCTTTCTGGCTGCTAGAGACATGCAGAAAGAGCAAGTGTGGCAGAATGTGTTCCAAAGCAGCTGGAGCTACCACGGGCTCCGGACAGGCTTATTTTCACTTGGAGAACACAGAAAACACACCAAGGTGCTGCTGCAAGCAAAGTTACAGAGGTTTCCCAGAGTGTTGCTTTTCTCGAGAAAAGAGCGCTTTACAGCGCTTTCTGGCTGCTAGAGACATGCAGAAAGAGCAAGTGTGGCAGAATGTGTTCCAAAGCAGCTGGAGCTACCACGGGCTCCGGACAGGCTTATTTTCACTTGGAGAACACAGAAAACACACCAAGGTGCTGCTGCAAGCAAAGTTACAGAGGTTTCCCAGAGTGTTGCTTTTCTCGAGAAAAGAGCGCTTTACAGCGCTTTCTGGCTGCTAGAGACATGCAGAAAGAGCAAGTGTGGCAGAATGTGTTCCAAAGCAGCTGGAGCTACCACGGGCTCCGGACAGGCTTATTTTCACTTGGAGAACACAGAAAACACACCAAGGTGCTGCTGCAAGCAAAGTTACAGAGGTTTCCCAGAGTGTTGCTTTTCTCGAGAAAAGAGCGCTTTACAGCGCTTTCTGGCTGCTAGAGACATGCAGAAAGAGCAAGTGTGGCAGAATGTGTTCCAAAGCAGCTGGAGCTACCACGGGCTCCGGACAGGCTTATTTTCACTTGGAGAACACAGAAAACACACCAAGGTGCTGCTGCAAGCAAAGTTACAGAGGTTTCCCAGAGTGTTGCTTTTCTCGAGAAAAGAGCGCTTTACAGCGCTTTCTGGCTGCTAGAGACATGCAGAAAGAGCAAGTGTGGCAGAATGTGTTCCAAAGCAGCTGGAGCTACCACGGGCTCCGGACAGGCTTATTTTCACTTGGAGAACACAGAAAACACACCAAGGTGCTGCTGCAAGCAAAGTTACAGAGGTTTCCCAGAGTGTTGCTTTTCTCGAGAAAAGAGCGCTTTACAGCGCTTTCTGGCTGCTAGAGACATGCAGAAAGAGCAAGTGTGGCAGAATGTGTTCCAAAGCAGCTGGAGCTACCACGGGCTCCGGACAGGCTTATTTTCACTTGGAGAACACAGAAAACACACCAAGGTGCTGCTGCAAGCAAAGTTACAGAGGTTTCCCAGAGTGTTGCTTTTCTCGAGAAAAGAGCGCTTTACAGCGCTTTCTGGCTGCTAGAGACATGCAGAAAGAGCAAGTGTGGCAGAATGTGTTCCAAAGCAGCTGGAGCTACCACGGGCTCCGGACAGGCTTATTTTCACTTGGAGAACACAGAAAACACACCAAGGTGCTGCTGCAAGCAAAGTTACAGAGGTTTCCCAGAGTGTTGCTTTTCTCGAGAAAAGAGCGCTTTACAGCGCTTTCTGGCTGCTAGAGACATGCAGAAAGAGCAAGTGTGGCAGAATGTGTTCCAAAGCAGCTGGAGCTACCACGGGCTCCGGACAGGCTTATTTTCACTTGGAGAACACAGAAAACACACCAAGGTGCTGCTGCAAGCAAAGTTACAGAGGTTTCCCAGAGTGTTGCTTTTCTCGAGAAAAGAGCGCTTTACAGCGCTTTCTGGCTGCTAGAGACATGCAGAAAGAGCAAGTGTGGCAGAATGTGTTCCAAAGCAGCTGGAGCTACCACGGGCTCCGGACAGGCTTATTTTCACTTGGAGAACACAGAAAACACACCAAGGTGCTGCTGCAAGCAAAGTTACAGAGGTTTCCCAGAGTGTTGCTTTTCTCGAGAAAAGAGCGCTTTACAGCGCTTTCTGGCTGCTAGAGACATGCAGAAAGAGCAAGTGTGGCAGAATGTGTTCCAAAGCAGCTGGAGCTACCACGGGCTCCGGACAGGCTTATTTTCACTTGGAGAACACAGAAAACACACCAAGGTGCTGCTGCAAGCAAAGTTACAGAGGTTTCCCAGAGTGTTGCTTTTCTCGAGAAAAGAGCGCTTTACAGCGCTTTCTGGCTGCTAGAGACATGCAGAAAGAGCAAGTGTGGCAGAATGTGTTCCAAAGCAGCTGGAGCTACCACGGGCTCCGGACAGGCTTATTTTCACTTGGAGAACACAGAAAACACACCAAGGTGCTGCTGCAAGCAAAGTTACAGAGGTTTCCCAGAGTGTTGCTTTTCTCGAGAAAAGAGCGCTTTACAGCGCTTTCTGGCTGCTAGAGACATGCAGAAAGAGCAAGTGTGGCAGAATGTGTTCCAAAGCAGCTGGAGCTACCACGGGCTCCGGACAGGCTTATTTTCACTTGGAGAACACAGAAAACACACCAAGGTGCTGCTGCAAGCAAAGTTACAGAGGTTTCCCAGAGTGTTGCTTTTCTCGAGAAAAGAGCGCTTTACAGCGCTTTCTGGCTGCTAGAGACATGCAGAAAGAGCAAGTGTGGCAGAATGTGTTCCAAAGCAGCTGGAGCTACCACGGGCTCCGGACAGGCTTATTTTCACTTGGAGAACACAGAAAACACACCAAGGTGCTGCTGCAAGCAAAGTTACAGAGGTTTCCCAGAGTGTTGCTTTTCTCGAGAAAAGAGCGCTTTACAGCGCTTTCTGGCTGCTAGAGACATGCAGAAAGAGCAAGTGTGGCAGAATGTGTTCCAAAGCAGCTGGAGCTACCACGGGCTCCGGACAGGCTTATTTTCACTTGGAGAACACAGAAAACACACCAAGGTGCTGCTGCAAGCAAAGTTACAGAGGTTTCCCAGAGTGTTGCTTTTCTCGAGAAAAGAGCGCTTTACAGAGCTTTCTGGCTGCTAGAGACATGCAGAAAGAGCAAGTGTGGCAGAATGTGTTCCAAAGCAGCTGGAGCTACCACGGGCTCCGGACAGGCTTATTTTCACTTGGAGAACACAGAAAACACACCAAGGTGCTGCTGCAAGCAAAGTTACAGAGGTTTCCCAGAGTGTTGCTTTTCTCGAGAAAAGAGCGCTTTACAGTGCTTTCTGGCTGCTAGAGACATGCAGAAAGAGCAAGTGTGGCAGAATGTGTTCCAAAGCAGCTGGAGCTACCACGGGCTCCGGACAGGCTTATTTTCACTTGGAGAACACAGAAAACACACCAAGGTGCTGCTGCAAGCAAAGTTACAGAGGTTTCCCAGAGTGTTGCTTTTCTCGAGAAAAGAGCGCTTTACAGCGCTTTCTGGCTGCTAGAGACATGCAGAAAGAGCAAGTGTGGCAGAATGTGTTCCAAAGCAGCTGGAGCTACCACGGGCTCCCCACAGGCTTATTTTCACTTGGAGAACACAGAAAACACACCAAGGTGCTGCTGCAAGCAAAGTTACAGAGGTTTCCCAGAGTGTTGCTTTTCTCGAGAAAAGAGCGCTTTACAGCGCTTTCTGGCTGCTAGAGACATGCAGAAAGAGCAAGTGTGGCAGAATGTGTTCCAAAGCAGCTGGAGCTACCACGGGCTCCCCACAGGCTTATTTTCACTTGGAGAACACAGAAAACACACCAAGGTGCTGCTGCAAGCAAAGTTACAGAGGTTTCCCAGAGTGTTGCTTTTCTCGAGAAAAGAGCGCTTTACAGCGCTTTCTGGCTGCTAGAGACATGCAGAAAGAGCAAGTGTGGCAGAATGTGTTCCAAAGCAGCTGGAGCTACCACGGGCTCCCGACAGGCTTATTTTCACTTGGAGAACACAGAAAACACACCAAGGTGCTGCTGCAAGCAAAGTTACAGAGGTTTCCCAGAGTGTTGCTTTTCTCGAGAAAAGAGCGCTTTACAGCGCTTTCTGGCTGCTAGAGACATGCAGAAAGAGCAAGTGTGGCAGAATGTGTTCCAAAGCAGCTGGAGCTACCACGGGCTCCCCACAGGCTTATTTTCACTTGGAGAACACAGAAAACACACCAAGGTGCTGCTGCAAGCAAAGTTACAGAGGTTTCCCAGAGTGTTGCTTTTCTCGAGAAAAGAGCGCTTTACAGCGCTTTCTGGCTGCTAGAGACATGCAGAAAGAGCCAAGTGTGGCAGAATGTGTTCCAAAGCAGCTGGAGCTACCACGGGCTCCCGACAGGCTTATTTTCACTTGGAGAACACAGAAAACACACCAAGGTGCTGCTGCAAGCAAAGTTACAGAGGTTTCCCAGAGTGTTGCTTTTCTCGAGAAAAGAGCGCTTTACAGCGCTTTCTGGCTGCTAGAGACATGCAGAAAGAGCAAGTGTGGCAGAATGTGTTCCAAAGCAGCTGGAGCTACCACGGGCTCCGGACAGGCTTATTTTCACTTGGAGAACACAGAAAACACACCAAGGTGCTGCTGCAAGCAAAGTTACAGAGGTTTCCCAGAGTGTTGCTTTTCTCGAGAAAAGAGCGCTTTACAGCGCTTTCTGGCTGCTAGAGACATGCAGAAAGAGCAAGTGTGGCAGAATGTGTTCCAAAGCAGCTGGAGCTACCACGGGCTCCGGACAGGCTTATTTTCACTTGGAGAACACAGAAAACACACCAAGGTGCTGCTGCAAGCAAAGTTACAGAGGTTTCCCAGAGTGTTGCTTTTCTCGAGAAAAGAGCGCTTTACAGCGCTTTCTGGCTGCTAGAGACATGCAGAAAGAGCAAGTGTGGCAGAATGTGTTCCAAAGCAGCTGGAGCTACCACGGGCTCCGGACAGGCTTATTTTCACTTGGAGAACACAGAAAACACACCAAGGTGCTGCTGCAAGCAAAGTTACAGAGGTTTCCCAGAGTGTTGCTTTTCTCGAGAAAAGAGCGCTTTACAGCGCTTTCTGGCTGCTAGAGACATGCAGAAAGAGCAAGTGTGGCAGAATGTGTTCCAAAGCAGCTGGAGCTACCACGGGCTCCGGACAGGCTTATTTTCACTTGGAGAACACAGAAAACACACCAAGGTGCTGCTGCAAGCAAAGTTACAGAGGTTTCCCAGAGTGTTGCTTTTCTCGAGAAAAGAGCGCTTTACAGCGCTTTCTGGCTGCTAGAGACATGCAGAAAGAGCAAGTGTGGCAGAATGTGTTCCAAAGCAGCTGGAGCTACCACGGGCTCCGGACAGGCTTATTTTCACTTGGAGAACACAGAAAACACACCAAGGTGCTGCTGCAAGCAAAGTTACAGAGGTTTCCCAGAGTGTTGCTTTTCTCGAGAAAAGAGCGCTTTACAGCGCTTTCTGGCTGCTAGAGACATGCAGAAAGAGCAAGTGTGGCAGAATGTGTTCCAAAGCAGCTGGAGCTACCACGGGCTCCGGACAGGCTTATTTTCACTTGGAGAACACAGAAAACACACCAAGGTGCTGCTGCAAGCAAAGTTACAGAGGTTTCCCAGAGTGTTGCTTTTCTCGAGAAAAGAGCGCTTTACAGCGCTTTCTGGCTGCTAGAGACATGCAGAAAGAGCAAGTGTGGCAGAATGTGTTCCAAAGCAGCTGGAGCTACCACGGGCTCCGGACAGGCTTATTTTCACTTGGAGAACACAGAAAACACACCAAGGTGCTGCTGCAAGCAAAGTTACAGAGGTTTCCCAGAGTGTTGCTTTTCTCGAGAAAAGAGCGCTTTACAGCGCTTTCTGGCTGCTAGAGACATGCAGAAAGAGCAAGTGTGGCAGAATGTGTTCCAAAGCAGCTGGAGCTACCACGGGCTCCGGACAGGCTTATTTTCACTTGGAGAACACAGAAAACACACCAAGGTGCTGCTGCAAGCAAAGTTACAGAGGTTTCCCAGAGTGTTGCTTTTCTCGAGAAAAGAGCGCTTTACAGCGCTTTCTGGCTGCTAGAGACATGCAGAAAGAGCAAGTGTGGCAGAATGTGTTCCAAAGCAGCTGGAGCTACCACGGGCTCCGGACAGGCTTATTTTCACTTGGAGAACACAGAAAACACACCAAGGTGCTGCTGCAAGCAAAGTTACAGAGGTTTCCCAGAGTGTTGCTTTTCTCGAGAAAAGAGCGCTTTACAGCGCTTTCTGGCTGCTAGAGACATGCAGAAAGAGCAAGTGTGGCAGAATGTGTTCCAAAGCAGCTGGAGCTACCACGGGCTCCGGACAGGCTTATTTTCACTTGGAGAACACAGAAAACACACCAAGGTGCTGCTGCAAGCAAAGTTACAGAGGTTTCCCAGAGTGTTGCTTTTCTCGAGAAAAGAGCGCTTTACAGCGCTTTCTGGCTGCTAGAGACATGCAGAAAGAGCAAGTGTGGCAGAATGTGTTCCAAAGCAGCTGGAGCTACCACGGGCTCCCGACAGGCTTATTTTCACTTGGAGAACACAGAAAACACACCAAGGTGCTGCTGCAAGCAAAGTTACAGAGGTTTCCCAGAGTGTTGCTTTTCTCGAGAAAAGAGCGCTTTACAGCGCTTTCTGGCTGCTAGAGACATGCAGAAAGAGCAAGTGTGGCAGAATGTGTTCCAAAGCAGCTGGAGCTACCACGGGCTCCGGACAGGCTTATTTTCACTTGGAGAACACAGAAAACACACCAAGGTGCTGCTGCAAGCAAAGTTACAGAGGTTTCCCAGAGTGTTGCTTTTCTCGAGAAAAGAGCGCTTTACAGCGCTTTCTGGCTGCTAGAGACATGCAGAAAGAGCAAGTGTGGCAGAATGTGTTCCAAAGCAGCTGGAGCTACCACGGGCTCCCGACAGGCTTATTTTCACTTGGAGAACACAGAAAACACACCAAGGTGCTGCTGCAAGCAAAGTTACAGAGGTTTCCCAGAGTGTTGCTTTTCTCGAGAAAAGAGCGCTTTACAGCGCTTTCTGGCTGCTAGAGACATGCAGAAAGAGCAAGTGTGGCAGAATGTGTTCCAAAGCAGCTGGAGCTACCACGGGCTCCGGACAGGCTTATTTTCACTTGGAGAACACAGAAAACACACCAAGGTGCTGCTGCAAGCAAAGTTACAGAGGTTTCCCAGAGTGTTGCTTTTCTCGAGAAAAGAGCGCTTTACAGCGCTTTCTGGCTGCTAGAGACATGCAGAAAGAGCAAGTGTGGCAGAATGTGTTCCAAAGCAGCTGGAGCTACCACGGGCTCCGGACAGGCTTATTTTCACTTGGAGAACACAGAAAACACACCAAGGTGCTGCTGCAAGCAAAGTTACAGAGGTTTCCCAGAGTGTTGCTTTTCTCGAGAAAAGAGCGCTTTACAGCGCTTTCTGGCTGCTAGAGACATGCAGAAAGAGAAGTGTGGCAGAATGTGTTCCAAAGCAGCTGGAGCTACCACGGGCTCCGGACAGGCTTATTTTCACTTGGAGAACACAGAAAACACACCAAGGTGCTGCTGCAAGCAAAGTTACAGAGGTTTCCCAGAGTGTTGCTTTTCTCGAGAAAAGAGCGCTTTACAGCGCTTTCTGGCTGCTAGAGACATGCAGAAAGAGCAAGTGTGGCAGAATGTGTTCCAAAGCAGCTGGAGCTACCACGGGCTCCGGACAGGCTTATTTTCACTTGGAGAACACAGAAAACACACCAAGGTGCTGCTGCAAGCAAAGTTACAGAGGTTTCCCAGAGTGTTGCTTTTCTCGAGAAAAGAGCGCTTTACAGCGCTTTCTGGCTGCTAGAGACATGCAGAAAGAGCAAGTGTGGCAGAATGTGTTCCAAAGCAGCTGGAGCTACCACGGGCTCCGGACAGGCTTATTTTCACTTGGAGAACACAGAAAACACACCAAGGTGCTGCTGCAAGCAAAGTTACAGAGGTTTCCCAGAGTGTTGCTTTTCTCGAGAAAAGAGCGCTTTACAGCGCTTTCTGGCTGCTAGAGACATGCAGAAAGAGCAAGTGTGGCAGAATGTGTTCCAAAGCAGCTGGAGCTACCACGGGCTCCGGACAGGCTTATTTTCACTTGGAGAACACAGAAAACACACCAAGGTGCTGCTGCAAGCAAAGTTACAGAGGTTTCCCAGAGTGTTGCTTTTCTCGAGAAAAGAGCGCTTTACAGCGCTTTCTGGCTGCTAGAGACATGCAGAAAGAGCAAGTGTGGCAGAATGTGTTCCAAAGCAGCTGGAGCTACCACGGGCTCCGGACAGGCTTATTTTCACTTGGAGAACACAGAAAACACACCAAGGTGCTGCTGCAAGCAAAGTTACAGAGGTTTCCCAGAGTGTTGCTTTTCTCGAGAAAAGAGCGCTTTACAGCGCTTTCTGGCTGCTAGAGACATGCAGAAAGAGCAAGTGTGGCAGAATGTGTTCCAAAGCAGCTGGAGCTACCACGGGCTCCGGACAGGCTTATTTTCACTTGGAGAACACAGAAAACACACCAAGGTGCTGCTGCAAGCAAAGTTACAGAGGTTTCCCAGAGTGTTGCTTTTCTCGAGAAAAGAGCGCTTTACAGCGCTTTCTGGCTGCTAGAGACATGCAGAAAGAGCAAGTGTGGCAGAATGTGTTCCAAAGCAGCTGGAGCTACCACGGGCTCCGGACAGGCTTATTTTCACTTGGAGAACACAGAAAACACACCAAGGTGCTGCTGCAAGCAAAGTTACAGAGGTTTCCCAGAGTGTTGCTTTTCTCGAGAAAAGAGCGCTTTACAGCGCTTTCTGGCTGCTAGAGACATGCAGAAAGAGCAAGTGTGGCAGAATGTGTTCCAAAGCAGCTGGAGCTACCACGGGCTCCGGACAGGCTTATTTTCACTTGGAGAACACAGAAAACACACCAAGGTGCTGCTGCAAGCAAAGTTACAGAGGTTTCCCAGAGTGTTGCTTTTCTCGAGAAAAGAGCGCTTTACAGCGCTTTCTGGCTGCTAGAGACATGCAGAAAGAGCAAGTGTGGCAGAATGTGTTCCAAAGCAGCTGGAGCTACCACGGGCTCCGGACAGGCTTATTTTCACTTGGAGAACACAGAAAACACACCAAGGTGCTGCTGCAAGCAAAGTTACAGAGGTTTCCCAGAGTGTTGCTTTTCTCGAGAAAAGAGCGCTTTACAGCGCTTTCTGGCTGCTAGAGACATGCAGAAAGAGCAAGTGTGGCAGAATGTGTTCCAAAGCAGCTGGAGCTACCACGGGCTCCGGACAGGCTTATTTTCACTTGGAGAACACAGAAAACACACCAAGGTGCTGCTGCAAGCAAAGTTACAGAGGTTTCCCAGAGTGTTGCTTTTCTCGAGAAAAGAGCGCTTTACAGCGCTTTCTGGCTGCTAGAGACATGCAGAAAGAGCAAGTGTGGCAGAATGTGTTCCAAAGCAGCTGGAGCTACCACGGGCTCCGGACAGGCTTATTTTCACTTGGAGAACACAGAAAACACACCAAGGTGCTGCTGCAAGCAAAGTTACAGAGGTTTCCCAGAGTGTTGCTTTTCTCGAGAAAAGAGCGCTTTACAGCGCTTTCTGGCTGCTAGAGACATGCAGAAAGAGCAAGTGTGGCAGAATGTGTTCCAAAGCAGCTGGAGCTACCACGGGCTCCGGACAGGCTTATTTTCACTTGGAGAACACAGAAAACACACCAAGGTGCTGCTGCAAGCAAAGTTACAGAGGTTTCCCAGAGTGTTGCTTTTCTCGAGAAAAGAGCGCTTTACAGCGCTTTCTGGCTGCTAGAGACATGCAGAAAGAGCAAGTGTGGCAGAATGTGTTCCAAAGCAGCTGGAGCTACCACGGGCTCCGGACAGGCTTATTTTCACTTGGAGAACACAGAAAACACACCAAGGTGCTGCTGCAAGCAAAGTTACAGAGGTTTCCCAGAGTGTTGCTTTTCTCGAGAAAAGAGCGCTTTACAGCGCTTTCTGGCTGCTAGAGACATGCAGAAAGAGCAAGTGTGGCAGAATGTGTTCCAAAGCAGCTGGAGCTACCACGGGCTCCGGACAGGCTTATTTTCACTTGGAGAACACAGAAAACACACCAAGGTGCTGCTGCAAGCAAAGTTACAGAGGTTTCCCAGAGTGTTGCTTTTCTCGAGAAAAGAGCGCTTTACAGCGCTTTCTGGCTGCTAGAGACATGCAGAAAGAGCAAGTGTGGCAGAATGTGTTCCAAAGCAGCTGGAGCTACCACGGGCTCCGGACAGGCTTATTTTCACTTGGAGAACACAGAAAACACACCAAGGTGCTGCTGCAAGCAAAGTTACAGAGGTTTCCCAGAGTGTTGCTTTTCTCGAGAAAAGAGCGCTTTACAGCGCTTTCTGGCTGCTAGAGACATGCAGAAAGAGCAAGTGTGGCAGAATGTGTTCCAAAGCAGCTGGAGCTACCACGGGCTCCGGACAGGCTTATTTTCACTTGGAGAACACAGAAAACACACCAAGGTGCTGCTGCAAGCAAAGTTACAGAGGTTTCCCAGAGTGTTGCTTTTCTCGAGAAAAGAGCGCTTTACAGCGCTTTCTGGCTGCTAGAGACATGCAGAAAGAGCAAGTGTGGCAGAATGTGTTCCAAAGCAGCTGGAGCTACCACGGGCTCCGGACAGGCTTATTTTCACTTGGAGAACACAGAAAACACACCAAGGTGCTGCTGCAAGCAAAGTTACAGAGGTTTCCCAGAGTGTTGCTTTTCTCGAGAAAAGAGCGCTTTACAGCGCTTTCTGGCTGCTAGAGACATGCAGAAAGAGCAAGTGTGGCAGAATGTGTTCCAAAGCAGCTGGAGCTACCACGGGCTCCGGACAGGCTTATTTTCACTTGGAGAACACAGAAAACACACCAAGGTGCTGCTGCAAGCAAAGTTACAGAGGTTTCCCAGAGTGTTGCTTTTCTCGAGAAAAGAGCGCTTTACAGCGCTTTCTGGCTGCTAGAGACATGCAGAAAGAGCAAGTGTGGCAGAATGTGTTCCAAAGCAGCTGGAGCTACCACGGGCTCCGGACAGGCTTATTTTCACTTGGAGAACACAGAAAACACACCAAGGTGCTGCTGCAAGCAAAGTTACAGAGGTTTCCCAGAGTGTTGCTTTTCTCGAGAAAAGAGCGCTTTACAGCGCTTTCTGGCTGCTAGAGACATGCAGAAAGAGCAAGTGTGGCAGAATGTGTTCCAAAGCAGCTGGAGCTACCACGGGCTCCGGACAGGCTTATTTTCACTTGGAGAACACAGAAAACACACCAAGGTGCTGCTGCAAGCAAAGTTACAGAGGTTTCCCAGAGTGTTGCTTTTCTCGAGAAAAGAGCGCTTTACAGCGCTTTCTGGCTGCTAGAGACATGCAGAAAGAGCAAGTGTGGCAGAATGTGTTCCAAAGCAGCTGGAGCTACCACGGGCTCCGGACAGGCTTATTTTCACTTGGAGAACACAGAAAACACACCAAGGTGCTGCTGCAAGCAAAGTTACAGAGGTTTCCCAGAGTGTTGCTTTTCTCGAGAAAAGAGCGCTTTACAGCGCTTTCTGGCTGCTAGAGACATGCAGAAAGAGCAAGTGTGGCAGAATGTGTTCCAAAGCAGCTGGAGCTACCACGGGCTCCGGACAGGCTTATTTTCACTTGGAGAACACAGAAAACACACCAAGGTGCTGCTGCAAGCAAAGTTACAGAGGTTTCCCAGAGTGTTGCTTTTCTCGAGAAAAGAGCGCTTTACAGCGCTTTCTGGCTGCTAGAGACATGCAGAAAGAGCAAGTGTGGCAGAATGTGTTCCAAAGCAGCTGGAGCTACCACGGGCTCCGGACAGGCTTATTTTCACTTGGAGAACACAGAAAACACACCAAGGTGCTGCTGCAAGCAAAGTTACAGAGGTTTCCCAGAGTGTTGCTTTTCTCGAGAAAAGAGCGCTTTACAGCGCTTTCTGGCTGCTAGAGACATGCAGAAAGAGCAAGTGTGGCAGAATGTGTTCCAAAGCAGCTGGAGCTACCACGGGCTCCGGACAGGCTTATTTTCACTTGGAGAACACAGAAAACACACCAAGGTGCTGCTGCAAGCAAAGTTACAGAGGTTTCCCAGAGTGTTGCTTTTCTCGAGAAAAGAGCGCTTTACAGCGCTTTCTGGCTGCTAGAGACATGCAGAAAGAGCAAGTGTGGCAGAATGTGTTCCAAAGCAGCTGGAGCTACCACGGGCTCCGGACAGGCTTATTTTCACTTGGAGAACACAGAAAACACACCAAGGTGCTGCTGCAAGCAAAGTTACAGAGGTTTCCCAGAGTGTTGCTTTTCTCGAGAAAAGAGCGCTTTACAGCGCTTTCTGGCTGCTAGAGACATGCAGAAAGAGCAAGTGTGGCAGAATGTGTTCCAAAGCAGCTGGAGCTACCACGGGCTCCGGACAGGCTTATTTTCACTTGGAGAACACAGAAAACACACCAAGGTGCTGCTGCAAGCAAAGTTACAGAGGTTTCCCAGAGTGTTGCTTTTCTCGAGAAAAGAGCGCTTTACAGCGCTTTCTGGCTGCTAGAGACATGCAGAAAGAGCAAGTGTGGCAGAATGTGTTCCAAAGCAGCTGGAGCTACCACGGGCTCCGGACAGGCTTATTTTCACTTGGAGAACACAGAAAACACACCAAGGTGCTGCTGCAAGCAAAGTTACAGAGGTTTCCCAGAGTGTTGCTTTTCTCGAGAAAAGAGCGCTTTACAGCGCTTTCTGGCTGCTAGAGACATGCAGAAAGAGCAAGTGTGGCAGAATGTGTTCCAAAGCAGCTGGAGCTACCACGGGCTCCGGACAGGCTTATTTTCACTTGGAGAACACAGAAAACACACCAAGGTGCTGCTGCAAGCAAAGTTACAGAGGTTTCCCAGAGTGTTGCTTTTCTCGAGAAAAGAGCGCTTTACAGCGCTTTCTGGCTGCTAGAGACATGCAGAAAGAGCAAGTGTGGCAGAATGTGTTCCAAAGCAGCTGGAGCTACCACGGGCTCCGGACAGGCTTATTTTCACTTGGAGAACACAGAAAACACACCAAGGTGCTGCTGCAAGCAAAGTTACAGAGGTTTCCCAGAGTGTTGCTTTTCTCGAGAAAAGAGCGCTTTACAGCGCTTTCTGGCTGCTAGAGACATGCAGAAAGAGCAAGTGTGGCAGAATGTGTTCCAAAGCAGCTGGAGCTACCACGGGCTCCGGACAGGCTTATTTTCACTTGGAGAACACAGAAAACACACCAAGGTGCTGCTGCAAGCAAAGTTACAGAGGTTTCCCAGAGTGTTGCTTTTCTCGAGAAAAGAGCGCTTTACAGCGCTTTCTGGCTGCTAGAGACATGCAGAAAGAGCAAGTGTGGCAGAATGTGTTCCAAAGCAGCTGGAGCTACCACGGGCTCCGGACAGGCTTATTTTCACTTGGAGAACACAGAAAACACACCAAGGTGCTGCTGCAAGCAAAGTTACAGAGGTTTCCCAGAGTGTTGCTTTTCTCGAGAAAAGAGCGCTTTACAGCGCTTTCTGGCTGCTAGAGACATGCAGAAAGAGCAAGTGTGGCAGAATGTGTTCCAAAGCAGCTGGAGCTACCACGGGCTCCGGACAGGCTTATTTTCACTTGGAGAACACAGAAAACACACCAAGGTGCTGCTGCAAGCAAAGTTACAGAGGTTTCCCAGAGTGTTGCTTTTCTCGAGAAAAGAGCGCTTTACAGCGCTTTCTGGCTGCTAGAGACATGCAGAAAGAGCAAGTGTGGCAGAATGTGTTCCAAAGCAGCTGGAGCTACCACGGGCTCCGGACAGGCTTATTTTCACTTGGAGAACACAGAAAACACACCAAGGTGCTGCTGCAAGCAAAGTTACAGAGGTTTCCCAGAGTGTTGCTTTTCTCGAGAAAAGAGCGCTTTACAGCGCTTTCTGGCTGCTAGAGACATGCAGAAAGAGCAAGTGTGGCAGAATGTGTTCCAAAGCAGCTGGAGCTACCACGGGCTCCGGACAGGCTTATTTTCACTTGGAGAACACAGAAAACACACCAAGGTGCTGCTGCAAGCAAAGTTACAGAGGTTTCCCAGAGTGTTGCTTTTCTCGAGAAAAGAGCGCTTTACAGCGCTTTCTGGCTGCTAGAGACATGCAGAAAGAGCAAGTGTGGCAGAATGTGTTCCAAAGCAGCTGGAGCTACCACGGGCTCCGGACAGGCTTATTTTCACTTGGAGAACACAGAAAACACACCAAGGTGCTGCTGCAAGCAAAGTTACAGAGGTTTCCCAGAGTGTTGCTTTTCTCGAGAAAAGAGCGCTTTACAGCGCTTTCTGGCTGCTAGAGACATGCAGAAAGAGCAAGTGTGGCAGAATGTGTTCCAAAGCAGCTGGAGCTACCACGGGCTCCGGACAGGCTTATTTTCACTTGGAGAACACAGAAAACACACCAAGGTGCTGCTGCAAGCAAAGTTACAGAGGTTTCCCAGAGTGTTGCTTTTCTCGAGAAAAGAGCGCTTTACAGCGCTTTCTGGCTGCTAGAGACATGCAGAAAGAGCAAGTGTGGCAGAATGTGTTCCAAAGCAGCTGGAGCTACCACGGGCTCCGGACAGGCTTATTTTCACTTGGAGAACACAGAAAACACACCAAGGTGCTGCTGCAAGCAAAGTTACAGAGGTTTCCCAGAGTGTTGCTTTTCTCGAGAAAAGAGCGCTTTACAGCGCTTTCTGGCTGCTAGAGACATGCAGAAAGAGCAAGTGTGGCAGAATGTGTTCCAAAGCAGCTGGAGCTACCACGGGCTCCGGACAGGCTTATTTTCACTTGGAGAACACAGAAAACACACCAAGGTGCTGCTGCAAGCAAAGTTACAGAGGTTTCCCAGAGTGTTGCTTTTCTCGAGAAAAGAGCGCTTTACAGCGCTTTCTGGCTGCTAGAGACATGCAGAAAGAGCAAGTGTGGCAGAATGTGTTCCAAAGCAGCTGGAGCTACCACGGGCTCCGGACAGGCTTATTTTCACTTGGAGAACACAGAAAACACACCAAGGTGCTGCTGCAAGCAAAGTTACAGAGGTTTCCCAGAGTGTTGCTTTTCTCGAGAAAAGAGCGCTTTACAGCGCTTTCTGGCTGCTAGAGACATGCAGAAAGAGCAAGTGTGGCAGAATGTGTTCCAAAGCAGCTGGAGCTACCACGGGCTCCGGACAGGCTTATTTTCACTTGGAGAACACAGAAAACACACCAAGGTGCTGCTGCAAGCAAAGTTACAGAGGTTTCCCAGAGTGTTGCTTTTCTCGAGAAAAGAGCGCTTTACAGCGCTTTCTGGCTGCTAGAGACATGCAGAAAGAGCAAGTGTGGCAGAATGTGTTCCAAAGCAGCTGGAGCTACCACGGGCTCCGGACAGGCTTATTTTCACTTGGAGAACACAGAAAACACACCAAGGTGCTGCTGCAAGCAAAGTTACAGAGGTTTCCCAGAGTGTTGCTTTTCTCGAGAAAAGAGCGCTTTACAGCGCTTTCTGGCTGCTAGAGACATGCAGAAAGAGCAAGTGTGGCAGAATGTGTTCCAAAGCAGCTGGAGCTACCACGGGCTCCGGACAGGCTTATTTTCACTTGGAGAACACAGAAAACACACCAAGGTGCTGCTGCAAGCAAAGTTACAGAGGTTTCCCAGAGTGTTGCTTTTCTCGAGAAAAGAGCGCTTTACAGCGCTTTCTGGCTGCTAGAGACATGCAGAAAGAGCAAGTGTGGCAGAATGTGTTCCAAAGCAGCTGGAGCTACCACGGGCTCCGGACAGGCTTATTTTCACTTGGAGAACACAGAAAACACACCAAGGTGCTGCTGCAAGCAAAGTTACAGAGGTTTCCCAGAGTGTTGCTTTTCTCGAGAAAAGAGCGCTTTACAGCGCTTTCTGGCTGCTAGAGACATGCAGAAAGAGCAAGTGTGGCAGAATGTGTTCCAAAGCAGCTGGAGCTACCACGGGCTCCGGACAGGCTTATTTTCACTTGGAGAACACAGAAAACACACCAAGGTGCTGCTGCAAGCAAAGTTACAGAGGTTTCCCAGAGTGTTGCTTTTCTCGAGAAAAGAGCGCTTTACAGCGCTTTCTGGCTGCTAGAGACATGCAGAAAGAGCAAGTGTGGCAGAATGTGTTCCAAAGCAGCTGGAGCTACCACGGGCTCCGGACAGGCTTATTTTCACTTGGAGAACACAGAAAACACACCAAGGTGCTGCTGCAAGCAAAGTTACAGAGGTTTCCCAGAGTGTTGCTTTTCTCGAGAAAAGAGCGCTTTACAGCGCTTTCTGGCTGCTAGAGACATGCAGAAAGAGCAAGTGTGGCAGAATGTGTTCCAAAGCAGCTGGAGCTACCACGGGCTCCGGACAGGCTTATTTTCACTTGGAGAACACAGAAAACACACCAAGGTGCTGCTGCAAGCAAAGTTACAGAGGTTTCCCAGAGTGTTGCTTTTCTCGAGAAAAGAGCGCTTTACAGCGCTTTCTGGCTGCTAGAGACATGCAGAAAGAGCAAGTGTGGCAGAATGTGTTCCAAAGCAGCTGGAGCTACCACGGGCTCCGGACAGGCTTATTTTCACTTGGAGAACACAGAAAACACACCAAGGTGCTGCTGCAAGCAAAGTTACAGAGGTTTCCCAGAGTGTTGCTTTTCTCGAGAAAAGAGCGCTTTACAGCGCTTTCTGGCTGCTAGAGACATGCAGAAAGAGCAAGTGTGGCAGAATGTGTTCCAAAGCAGCTGGAGCTACCACGGGCTCCGGACAGGCTTATTTTCACTTGGAGAACACAGAAAACACACCAAGGTGCTGCTGCAAGCAAAGTTACAGAGGTTTCCCATAGTGTTGCTTTTCTCGAGAAAAGAGCGCTTTACAGCGCTTTCTGGCTGCTAGAGACATGCAGAAAGAGCAAGTGTGGCAGAATGTGTTCCAAAGCAGCTGGAGCTACCACGGGCTCCGGACAGGCTTATTTTCACTTGGAGAACACAGAAAACACACCAAGGTGCTGCTGCAAGCAAAGTTACAGAGGTTTCCCAGAGTGTTGCTTTTCTCGAGAAAAGAGCGCTTTACAGCGCTTTCTGGCTGCTAGAGACATGCAGAAAGAGCAAGTGTGGCAGAATGTGTTCCAAAGCAGCTGGAGCTACCACGGGCTCCGGACAGGCTTATTTTCACTTGGAGAACACAGAAAACACACCAAGGTGCTGCTGCAAGCAAAGTTACAGAGGTTTCCCAGAGTGTTGCTTTTCTCGAGAAAAGAGCGCTTTACAGTGCTTTCTGGCTGCTAGAGACATGCAGAAAGAGCAAGTGTGGCAGAATGTGTTCCAAAGCAGCTGGAGCTACCCGGGCTCCGGACAGGCTTATTTTCACTAGGAGAACACAGAAAACACACCAAGGTGCTGCTGCAAGCAAAGTTACAGAGGTTTCCCCAGAGTGTTGCTTTTCTCGAGAAAAGAGCGCTTTACAGCGCTTTCTGGCTGCTAGAGACATGCAGAAAGAGCAAGTGTGGCAGAATGTGTTCCAAAGCAGCTGGAGCTACCACGGGCTCCGGACAGGCTTATTTTCACTTGGAGAACACAGAAAACACACCAAGGTGCTGCTGCAAGCAAAGTTACAGAGGTTTCCCAGAGTGTTGCTTTTCTCGAGAAAAGAGCGCTTTACAGCGCTTTCTGGCTGCTAGAGACATGCAGAAAGAGCAAGTGTGGCAGAATGTGTTCCAAAGCAGCTGGAGCTACCATGGGCTCCGGACAGGCTTATTTTCACTTGGAGAACACAGAAAACACACCAAGGTGCTGCTGCAAGCAAAGTTACAGAGGTTTCCCAGAGTGTTGCTTTTCTCGAGAAAAGAGCGCTTTACAGCGCTTTCTGGCTGCTAGAGACATGCAGAAAGAGCAAGTGTGGCAGAATGTGTTCCAAAGCAGCTGGAGCTACCACGGGCTCCGGACAGGCTTATTTTCACTTGGAGAACACAGAAAACACACCAAGGTGCTGCTGCAAGCAAAGTTACAGAGGTTTCCCAGAGTGTTGCTTTCTCGAGAAAAGAGCGCTTTACAGCGCTTTCTGGCTGCTAGAGACATGCAGAAAGAGCAAGTGTGGCAGAATGTGTTCCAAAGCAGCTGGAGCTACCACGGGCTCCGGACAGGCTTATTTTCACTAGGAGAACACAGAAAACACACCAAGGTGCTGCTGCAAGCAAAGTTACAGAGGTTCCCCTGAGTGTTGCTTTTCTCGAGAAAAGAGCGCTTTACAGCGCTTTCTGGCTGCTAGAGACATGCAGAAAGAGCAAGTGTGGCAGAATGTGTTCCAAAGCAGCTGGAGCTACCACGGGCTCCCCACAGGCTTATTTTCACTTGGAGAACACAGAAAACACACCAAGGTGCTGCTGCAAGCAAAGTTACAGAGGTTTCCCAGAGTGTTGCTTTTCTCGAGAAAAGAGCGCTTTACAGCGCTTTCTGGCTGCTAGAGACATGCAGAAAGAGCAAGTGTGGCAGAATGTGTTCCAAAGCAGCTGGAGCTACCACGGGCTCCGGACAGGCTTATTTTCACTTGGAGAACACAGAAAACACACCAAGGTGCTGCTGCAAGCAAAGTTACAGAGGTTTCCCAGAGTGTTGCTTTTCTCGAGAAAAGAGCGCTTTACAGCGCTTTCTGGCTGCTAGAGACATGCAGAAAGAGCAAGTGTGGCAGAATGTGTTCCAAAGCAGCTGGAGCTACCACGGGCTCCGGACAGGCTTATTTTCACTTGGAGAACACAGAAAACACACCAAGGTGCTGCTGCAAGCAAAGTTACAGAGGTTTCCCAGAGTGTTGCTTTTCTCGAGAAAAGAGCGCTTTACAGCGCTTTCTGGCTGCTAGAGACATGCAGAAAGAGCAAGTGTGGCAGAATGTGTTCCAAAGCAGCTGGAGCTACCACGGGCTCCGGACAGGCTTATTTTCACTTGGAGAACACAGAAAACACACCAAGGTGCTGCTGCAAGCAAAGTTACAGAGGTTTCCCAGAGTGTTGCTTTTCTCGAGAAAAGAGCGCTTTACAGCGCTTTCTGGCTGCTAGAGACATGCAGAAAGAGCAAGTGTGGCAGAATGTGTTCCAAAGCAGCTGGAGCTACCACGGGCTCCGGACAGGCTTCTTTTCACTTGGAGAACACAGAAAACACACCAAGGTGCTGCTGCAAGCAAAGTTACAGAGGTTTCCCAGAGTGTTGCTTTTCTCGAGAAAAGAGCGCTTTACAGCGCTTTCTGGCTGCTAGAGACATGCAGAAAGAGCAAGTGTGGCAGAATGTGTTCCAAAGCAGCTGGAGCTACCACGGGCTCCGGACAGGCTTATTTTCACTTGGAGAACACAGAAAACACACCAAGGTGCTGCTGCAAGCAAAGTTACAGAGGTTTCCCAGAGTGTTGCTTTTCTCGAGAAAAGAGCGCTTTACAGCGCTTTCTGGCTGCTAGAGACATGCAGAAAGAGCAAGTGTGGCAGAATGTGTTCCAAAGCAGCTGGAGCTACCACGGGCTCCGGACAGGCTTATTTTCACTTGGAGAACACAGAAAACACACCAAGGTGCTGCTGCAAGCAAAGTTACAGAGGTTTCCCAGAGTGTTGCTTTTCTCGAGAAAAGAGCGCTTTACAGCGCTTTCTGGCTGCTAGAGACATGCAGAAAGAGCAAGTGTGGCAGTCAGAATGTGTTCCAAAGCAGCTGGAGCTACCACGGGCTCCGGACAGGCTTATTTTCACTTGGAGAACACAGAAAACACACCAAGGTGCTGCTGCAAGCAAAGTTACAGAGGTTTCCCAGAGTGTTGCTTTTCTCGAGAAAAGAGCGCTTTACAGCGCTTTCTGGCTGCTAGAGACATGCAGAAAGAGCAAGTGTGGCAGAATGTGTTCCAAAGCAGCTGGAGCTACCACGGGCTCCGGACAGGCTTATTTTCACTTGGAGAACACAGAAAACACACCAAGGTGCTGCTGCAAGCAAAGTTACAGAGGTTTCCCAGAGTGTTGCTTTTCTCGAGAAAAGAGCGCTTTACAGCGCTTTCTGGCTGCTAGAGACATGCAGAAAGAGCAAGTGTGGCAGAATGTGTTCCAAAGCAGCTGGAGCTACCACGGGCTCCGGACAGGCTTATTTTCACTTGGAGAACACAGAAAACACACCAAGGTGCTGCTGCAAGCAAAGTTACAGAGGTTTCCCAGAGTGTTGCTTTTCTCGAGAAAAGAGCGCTTTACAGCGCTTTCTGGCTGCTAGAGACATGCAGAAAGAGCAAGTGTGGCAGAATGTGTTCCAAAGCAGCTGGAGCTACCACGGGCTCCGGACAGGCTTATTTTCACTTGGAGAACACAGAAAACACACCAAGGTGCTGCTGCAAGCAAAGTTACAGAGGTTTCCCAGAGTGTTGCTTTTCTCGAGAAAAGAGCGCTTTACAGCGCTTTCTGGCTGCTAGAGACATGCAGAAAGAGCAAGTGTGGCAGAATGTGTTCCAAAGCAGCTGGAGCTACCACGGGCTCCGGACAGGCTTATTTTCACTTGGAGAACACAGAAAACACACCAAGGTGCTGCTGCAAGCAAAGTTACAGAGGTTTCCCAGAGTGTTGCTTTTCTCGAGAAAAGAGCGCTTTACAGCGCTTTCTGGCTGCTAGAGACATGCAGAAAGAGCAAGTGTGGCAGAATGTGTTCCAAAGCAGCTGGAGCTACCACGGGCTCCGGACAGGCTTATTTTCACTTGGAGAACACAGAAAACACACCAAGGTGCTGCTGCAAGCAAAGTTACAGAGGTTTCCCAGAGTGTTGCTTTTCTCGAGAAAAGAGCGCTTTACAGCGCTTTCTGGCTGCTAGAGACATGCAGAAAGAGCAAGTGTGGCAGAATGTGTTCCAAAGCAGCTGGAGCTACCACGGGCTCCGGACAGGCTTATTTTCACTTGGAGAACACAGAAAACACACCAAGGTGCTGCTGCAAGCAAAGTTACAGAGGTTTCCCAGAGTGTTGCTTTTCTCGAGAAAAGAGCGCTTTACAGCGCTTTCTGGCTGCTAGAGACATGCAGAAAGAGCAAGTGTGGCAGAATGTGTTCCAAAGCAGCTGGAGCTACCACGGGCTCCGGACAGGCTTATTTTCACTTGGAGAACACAGAAAACACACCAAGGTGCTGCTGCAAGCAAAGTTACAGAGGTTTCCCAGAGTGTTGCTTTTCTCGAGAAAAGAGCGCTTTACAGCGCTTTCTGGCTGCTAGAGACATGCAGAAAGAGCAAGTGTGGCAGAATGTGTTCCAAAGCAGCTGGAGCTACCACGGGCTCCGGACAGGCTTATTTTCACTTGGAGAACACAGAAAACACACCAAGGTGCTGCTGCAAGCAAAGTTACAGAGGTTTCCCAGAGTGTTGCTTTTCTCGAGAAAAGAGCGCTT
This sequence comes from Zosterops lateralis, assembly GCF_965231275.1. Classification (NCBI taxonomy): domain Eukaryota; kingdom Metazoa; phylum Chordata; class Aves; order Passeriformes; family Zosteropidae; genus Zosterops; species Zosterops lateralis. The sequence goes on from NW_028154574.1 coordinate 53,212, forward strand.
TACAGCGCTTTCTGGCTGCTAGAGACATGCAGAAAGAGCAAGTGTGGCAGAATGTGTTCCAAAGCAGCTGGAGCTACCACGGGCTCCGGACAGGCTTATTTTCACTTGTGGAGAACACAGAAAACACACCAAGGTGCTGCTGCAAGCAAAGTTACAGAGGTTTCCCAGAGTGTTGCTTTTCTCGAGAAAAGAGCGCTTTACAGCGCTTTCTGGCTGCTAGAGACATGCAGAAAGAGCAAGTGTGGCAGAATGTGTTCCAAAGCAGCTGGAGCTACCACGGGCTCCGGACAGGCTTATTTTCAATTGGAGAACACAGAAAACACACCAAGGTGCTGCTGCAAGCAAAGTTACAGAGGTTTCCCAGAGTGTTGCTTTTCTCGAGAAAAGAGCGCTTTACAGCGCTTTCTGGCTGCTAGAGACATGCAGAAAGAGCAAGTGTGGCAGAATGTGTTCCAAAGCAGCTGGAGCTACCACGGGCTCCGACAGGCTTATTTTCACTTGGAGAACACAGAAAACACACCAAGGTGCTGCTGCAAGCAAAGTTACAGAGGTTTCCCAGAGTGTTGCTTTTCTCGAGAAAAGAGCGCTTTACAGCGCTTTCTGGCTGCTAGAGACATGCAGAAAGAGCAAGTGTGGCAGAATGTGTTCCAAAGCAGCTGGAGCTACCACGGGCTCCGGACAGGCTTATTTTCACTTGGAGAACACAGAAAACACACCAAGGTGCTGCTGCAAGCAAAGTTACAGAGGTTTCCCAGAGTGTTGCTTTTCTCGAGAAAAGAGCGCTTTACAGCGCTTTCTGGCTGCTAGAGACATGCAGAAAGAGCAAGTGTGGCAGAATGTGTTCCAAAGCAGCTGGAGCTACCACGGGCTCCGGACAGGCTTATTTTCACTTGGAGAACACAGAAAACACACCAAGGTGCTGCTGCAAGCAAAGTTACAGAGGTTTCCCAGAGTGTTGCTTTTCTCGAGAAAAGAGCGCTTTACAGCGCTTTCTGGCTGCTAGAGACATGCAGAAAGAGCAAGTGTGGCAGAATGTGTTCCAAAGCAGCTGGAGCTACCACGGGCTCCCGACAGGCTTATTTTCACTTGGAGAACACAGAAAACACACCAAGGTGCTGCTGCAAGCAAAGTTACAGAGGTTTCCCAGAGTGTTGCTTTTCTCGAGAAAAGAGCGCTTTACAGCGCTTTCTGGCTGCTAGAGACATGCAGAAAGAGCAAGTGTGGCAGAATGTGTTCCAAAGCAGCTGGAGCTACCACGGGCTCCGGACAGGCTTATTTTCACTTGGAGAACACAGAAAACACACCAAGGTGCTGCTGCAAGCAAAGTTACAGAGGTTTCCCAGAGTGTTGCTTTTCTCGAGAAAAGAGCGCTTTACAGCGCTTTCTGGCTGCTAGAGACATGCAGAAAGAGCAAGTGTGGCAGAATGTGTTCCAAAGCAGCTGGAGCTACCACGGGCTCCCGACAGGCTTATTTTCACTTGGAGAACACAGAAAACACACCAAGGTGCTGCTGCAAGCAAAGTTACAGAGGTTTCCCAGAGTGTTGCTTTTCTCGAGAAAAGAGCGCTTTACAGCGCTTTCTGGCTGCTAGAGACATGCAGAAAGAGCAAGTGTGGCAGAATGTGTTCCAAAGCAGCTGGAGCTACCACGGGCTCCGGACAGGCTTATTTTCACTTGGAGAACACAGAAAACACACCAAGGTGCTGCTGCAAGCAAAGTTACAGAGGTTTCCCAGAGTGTTGCTTTTCTCGAGAAAAGAGCGCTTTACAGCGCTTTCTGGCTGCTAGAGACATGCAGAAAGAGCAAGTGTGGCAGAATGTGTTCCAAAGCAGCTGGAGCTACCACGGGCTCCGGACAGGCTTATTTTCACTTGGAGAACACAGAAAACACACCAAGGTGCTGCTGCAAGCAAAGTTACAGAGGTTTCCCAGAGTGTTGCTTTTCTCGAGAAAAGAGCGCTTTACAGCGCTTTCTGGCTGCTAGAGACATGCAGAAAGAGCAAGTGTGGCAGAATGTGTTCCAAAGCAGCTGGAGCTACCACGGGCTCCGGACAGGCTTATTTTCACTTGGAGAACACAGAAAACACACCAAGGTGCTGCTGCAAGCAAAGTTACAGAGGTTTCCCAGAGTGTTGCTTTTCTCGAGAAAAGAGCGCTTTACAGCGCTTTCTGGCTGCTAGAGACATGCAGAAAGAGCAAGTGTGGCAGAATGTGTTCCAAAGCAGCTGGAGCTACCACGGGCTCCGGACAGGCTTATTTTCACTTGGAGAACACAGAAAACACACCAAGGTGCTGCTGCAAGCAAAGTTACAGAGGTTTCCCAGAGTGTTGCTTTTCTCGAGAAAAGAGCGCTTTACAGCGCTTTCTGGCTGCTAGAGACATGCAGAAAGAGCAAGTGTGGCAGAATGTGTTCCAAAGCAGCTGGAGCTACCACGGCTCCGGACAGGCTTATTTTCACTTGGAGAACACAGAAAACACACCAAGGTGCTGCTGCAAGCAAAGTTACAGAGGTTTCCCAGAGTGTTGCTTTTCTCGAGAAAAGAGCGCTTTACAGCGCTTTCTGGCTGCTAGAGACATGCAGAAAGAGCAAGTGTGGCAGAATGTGTTCCAAAGCAGCTGGAGCTACCACGGGCTCCGGACAGGCTTATTTTCACTTGGAGAACACAGAAAACACACCAAGGTGCTGCTGCAAGCAAAGTTACAGAGGTTTCCCAGAGTGTTGCTTTTCTCGAGAAAAGAGCGCTTTACAGCGCTTTCTGGCTGCTAGAGACATGCAGAAAGAGCAAGTGTGGCAGAATGTGTTCCAAAGCAGCTGGAGCTACCACGGGCTCCGGACAGGCTTATTTTCACTTGGAGAACACAGAAAACACACCAAGGTGCTGCTGCAAGCAAAGTTACAGAGGTTTCCCAGAGTGTTGCTTTTCTCGAGAAAAGAGCGCTTTACAGCGCTTTCTGGCTGCTAGAGACATGCAGAAAGAGCAAGTGTGGCAGAATGTGTTCCAAAGCAGCTGGAGCTACCACGGGCTCCGGACAGGCTTATTTTCACTTGGAGAACACAGAAAACACACCAAGGTGCTGCTGCAAGCAAAGTTACAGAGGTTTCCCAGAGTGTTGCTTTTCTCGAGAAAAGAGCGCTTTACAGCGCTTTCTGGCTGCTAGAGACATGCAGAAAGAGCAAGTGTGGCAGAATGTGTTCCAAAGCAGCTGGAGCTACCACGGGCTCCGGACAGGCTTATTTTCACTTGGAGAACACAGAAAACACACCAAGGTGCTGCTGCAAGCAAAGTTACAGAGGTTTCCCAGAGTGTTGCTTTTCTCGAGAAAAGAGCGCTTTACAGCGCTTTCTGGCTGCTAGAGACATGCAGAAAGAGCAAGTGTGGCAGAATGTGTTCCAAAGCAGCTGGAGCTACCACGGGCTCCGGACAGGCTTATTTTCACTTGGAGAACACAGAAAACACACCAAGGTGCTGCTGCAAGCAAAGTTACAGAGGTTTCCCAGAGTGTTGCTTTTCTCGAGAAAAGAGCGCTTTACAGCGCTTTCTGGCTGCTAGAGACATGCAGAAAGAGCAAGTGTGGCAGAATGTGTTCCAAAGCAGCTGGAGCTACCACGGGCTCCGGACAGGCTTATTTTCACTTGGAGAACACAGAAAACACACCAAGGTGCTGCTGCAAGCAAAGTTACAGAGGTTTCCCAGAGTGTTGCTTTTCTCGAGAAAAGAGCGCTTTACAGCGCTTTCTGGCTGCTAGAGACATGCAGAAAGAGCAAGTGTGGCAGAATGTGTTCCAAAGCAGCTGGAGCTACCACGGGCTCCGGACAGGCTTATTTTCACTTGGAGAACACAGAAAACACACCAAGGTGCTGCTGCAAGCAAAGTTACAGAGGTTTCCCAGAGTGTTGCTTTTCTCGAGAAAAGAGCGCTTTACAGCGCTTTCTGGCTGCTAGAGACATGCAGAAAGAGCAAGTGTGGCAGAATGTGTTCCAAAGCAGCTGGAGCTACCACGGGCTCCGGACAGGCTTATTTTCACTTGGAGAACACAGAAAACACACCAAGGTGCTGCTGCAAGCAAAGTTACAGAGGTTTCCCAGAGTGTTGCTTTTCTCGAGAAAAGAGCGCTTTACAGCGCTTTCTGGCTGCTAGAGACATGCAGAAAGAGCAAGTGTGGCAGAATGTGTTCCAAAGCAGCTGGAGCTACCACGGGCTCCGGACAGGCTTATTTTCACTTGGAGAACACAGAAAACACACCAAGGTGCTGCTGCAAGCAAAGTTACAGAGGTTTCCCAGAGTGTTGCTTTTCTCGAGAAAAGAGCGCTTTACAGCGCTTTCTGGCTGCTAGAGACATGCAGAAAGAGCAAGTGTGGCAGAATGTGTTCCAAAGCAGCTGGAGCTACCACGGGCTCCGGACAGGCTTATTTTCACTTGGAGAACACAGAAAACACACCAAGGTGCTGCTGCAAGCAAAGTTACAGAGGTTTCCCAGAGTGTTGCTTTTCTCGAGAAAAGAGCGCTTTACAGCGCTTTCTGGCTGCTAGAGACATGCAGAAAGAGCAAGTGTGGCAGAATGTGTTCCAAAGCAGCTGGAGCTACCACGGGCTCCGGACAGGCTTATTTTCACTTGGAGAACACAGAAAACACACCAAGGTGCTGCTGCAAGCAAAGTTACAGAGGTTTCCCAGAGTGTTGCTTTTCTCGAGAAAAGAGCGCTTTACAGCGCTTTCTGGCTGCTAGAGACATGCAGAAAGAGCAAGTGTGGCAGAATGTGTTCCAAAGCAGCTGGAGCTACCACGGGCTCCGGACAGGCTTATTTTCACTTGGAGAACACAGAAAACACACCAAGGTGCTGCTGCAAGCAAAGTTACAGAGGTTTCCCAGAGTGTTGCTTTTCTCGAGAAAAGAGCGCTTTACAGCGCTTTCTGGCTGCTAGAGACATGCAGAAAGAGCAAGTGTGGCAGAATGTGTTCCAAAAGCAGCTGGAGCTACCACGGGCTCCGGACAGGCTTATTTTCACTTGGAGAACACAGAAAACACACCAAGGTGCTGCTGCAAGCAAAGTTACAGAGGTTTCCCAGAGTGTTGCTTTTCTCGAGAAAAGAGCGCTTTACAGCGCTTTCTGGCTGCTAGAGACATGCAGAAAGAGCAAGTGTGGCAGAATGTGTTCCAAAGCAGCTGGAGCTACCACGGGCTCCGGACAGGCTTATTTTCACTTGGAGAACACAGAAAACACACCAAGGTGCTGCTGCAAGCAAAGTTACAGAGGTTTCCCAGAGTGTTGCTTTTCTCGAGAAAAGAGCGCTTTACAGCGCTTTCTGGCTGCTAGAGACATGCAGAAAGAGCAAGTGTGGCAGAATGTGTTCCAAAGCAGCTGGAGCTACCACGGGCTCCGGACAGGCTTATTTTCACTTGGAGAACACAGAAAACACACCAAGGTGCTGCTGCAAGCAAAGTTACAGAGGTTTCCCAGAGTGTTGCTTTTCTCGAGAAAAGAGCGCTTTACAGCGCTTTCTGGCTGCTAGAGACATGCAGAAAGAGCAAGTGTGGCAGAATGTGTTCCAAAGCAGCTGGAGCTACCACGGGCTCCGGACAGGCTTATTTTCACTTGGAGAACACAGAAAACACACCAAGGTGCTGCTGCAAGCAAAGTTACAGAGGTTTCCCAGAGTGTTGCTTTTCTCGAGAAAAGAGCGCTTTACAGCGCTTTCTGGCTGCTAGAGACATGCAGAAAGAGCAAGTGTGGCAGAATGTGTTCCAAAGCAGCTGGAGCTACCACGGGCTCCGGACAGGCTTATTTTCACTTGGAGAACACAGAAAACACACCAAGGTGCTGCTGCAAGCAAAGTTACAGAGGTTTCCCAGAGTGTTGCTTTTCTCGAGAAAAGAGCGCTTTACAGCGCTTTCTGGCTGCTAGAGACATGCAGAAAGAGCAAGTGTGGCAGAATGTGTTCCAAAGCAGCTGGAGCTACCACGGGCTCCGGACAGGCTTATTTTCACTTGGAGAACACAGAAAACACACCAAGGTGCTGCTGCAAGCAAAGTTACAGAGGTTTCCCAGAGTGTTGCTTTTCTCGAGAAAAGAGCGCTTTACAGCGCTTTCTGGCTGCTAGAGACATGCAGAAAGAGCAAGTGTGGCAGAATGTGTTCCAAAGCAGCTGGAGCTACCACGGGCTCCGGACAGGCTTATTTTCACTTGGAGAACACAGAAAACACACCAAGGTGCTGCTGCAAGCAAAGTTACAGAGGTTTCCCAGAGTGTTGCTTTTCTCGAGAAAAGAGCGCTTTACAGCGCTTTCTGGCTGCTAGAGACATGCAGAAAGAGCAAGTGTGGCAGAATGTGTTCCAAAGCAGCTGGAGCTACCACGGGCTCCGGACAGGCTTATTTTCACTTGGAGAACACAGAAAACACACCAAGGTGCTGCTGCAAGCAAAGTTACAGAGGTTTCCCAGAGTGTTGCTTTTCTCGAGAAAAGAGCGCTTTACAGCGCTTTCTGGCTGCTAGAGACATGCAGAAAGAGCAAGTGTGGCAGAATGTGTTCCAAAGCAGCTGGAGCTACCACGGGCTCCGGACAGGCTTATTTTCACTTGGAGAACACAGAAAACACACCAAGGTGCTGCTGCAAGCAAAGTTACAGAGGTTTCCCAGAGTGTTGCTTTTCTCGAGAAAAGAGCGCTTTACAGCGCTTTCTGGCTGCTAGAGACATGCAGAAAGAGCAAGTGTGGCAGAATGTGTTCCAAAGCAGCTGGAGCTACCACGGGCTCCGGACAGGCTTATTTTCACTTGGAGAACACAGAAAACACACCAAGGTGCTGCTGCAAGCAAAGTTACAGAGGTTTCCCAGAGTGTTGCTTTTCTCGAGAAAAGAGCGCTTTACAGCGCTTTCTGGCTGCTAGAGACATGCAGAAAGAGCAAGTGTGGCAGAATGTGTTCCAAAGCAGCTGGAGCTACCACGGGCTCCGGACAGGCTTATTTTCACTTGGAGAACACAGAAAACACACCAAGGTGCTGCTGCAAGCAAAGTTACAGAGGTTTCCCAGAGTGTTGCTTTTCTCGAGAAAAGAGCGCTTTACAGCGCTTTCTGGCTGCTAGAGACATGCAGAAAGAGCAAGTGTGGCAGAATGTGTTCCAAAGCAGCTGGAGCTACCACGGGCTCCGGACAGGCTTATTTTCACTTGGAGAACACAGAAAACACACCAAGGTGCTGCTGCAAGCAAAGTTACAGAGGTTTCCCAGAGTGTTGCTTTTCTCGAGAAAAGAGCGCTTTACAGCGCTTTCTGGCTGCTAGAGACATGCAGAAAGAGCAAGTGTGGCAGAATGTGTTCCAAAGCAGCTGGAGCTACCACGGGCTCCGGACAGGCTTATTTTCACTTGGAGAACACAGAAAACACACCAAGGTGCTGCTGCAAGCAAAGTTACAGAGGTTTCCCAGAGTGTTGCTTTTCTCGAGAAAAGAGCGCTTTACAGCGCTTTCTGGCTGCTAGAGACATGCAGAAAGAGCAAGTGTGGCAGAATGTGTTCCAAAGCAGCTGGAGCTACCACGGGCTCCGGACAGGCTTATTTTCACTTGGAGAACACAGAAAACACACCAAGGTGCTGCTGCAAGCAAAGTTACAGAGGTTTCCCAGAGTGTTGCTTTTCTCGAGAAAAGAGCGCTTTACAGCGCTTTCTGGCTGCTAGAGACATGCAGAAAGAGCAAGTGTGGCAGAATGTGTTCCAAAGCAGCTGGAGCTACCACGGGCTCCGGACAGGCTTATTTTCACTTGGAGAACACAGAAAACACACCAAGGTGCTGCTGCAAGCAAAGTTACAGAGGTTTCCCAGAGTGTTGCTTTTCTGAGAAAAGAGCGCTTTACAGCGCTTTCTGGCTGCTAGAGACATGCAGAAAGAGCAAGTGTGGCAGAATGTGTTCCAAAGCAGCTGGAGCTACCACGGGCTCCGGACAGGCTTATTTTCACTTGGAGAACACAGAAAACACACCAAGGTGCTGCTGCAAGCAAAGTTACAGAGGTTTCCCAGAGTGTTGCTTTTCTCGAGAAAAGAGCGCTTTACAGCGCTTTCTGGCTGCTAGAGACATGCAGAAAGAGCAAGTGTGGCAGAATGTGTTCCAAAGCAGCTGGAGCTACCACGGGCTCCGGACAGGCTTATTTTCACTTGGAGAACACAGAAAACACACCAAGGTGCTGCTGCAAGCAAAGTTACAGAGGTTTCCCAGAGTGTTGCTTTTCTCGAGAAAAGAGCGCTTTACAGCGCTTTCTGGCTGCTAGAGACATGCAGAAAGAGCAAGTGTGGCAGAATGTGTTCCAAAGCAGCTGGAGCTACCACGGGCTCCGGACAGGCTTATTTTCACTTGGAGAACACAGAAAACACACCAAGGTGCTGCTGCAAGCAAAGTTACAGAGGTTTCCCAGAGTGTTGCTTTTCTCGAGAAAAGAGCGCTTTACAGCGCTTTCTGGCTGCTAGAGACATGCAGAAAGAGCAAGTGTGGCAGAATGTGTTCCAATGCAGCTGGAGCTACCACGGGCTCCGGACAGGCTTATTTTCACTTGGAGAACACAGAAAACACACCAAGGTGCTGCTGCAAGCAAAGTTACAGAGGTTTCCCAGAGTGTTGCTTTTCTCGAGAAAAGAGCGCTTTACAGCGCTTTCTGGCTGCTAGAGACATGCAGAAAGAGCAAGTGTGGCAGAATGTGTTCCAAAGCAGCTGGAGCTACCACGGGCTCCGGACAGGCTTATTTTCACTTGGAGAACACAGAAAACACACCAAGGTGCTGCTGCAAGCAAAGTTACAGAGGTTTCCCAGAGTGTTGCTTTTCTCGAGAAAAGAGCGCTTTACAGCGCTTTCTGGCTGCTAGAGACATGCAGAAAGAGCAAGTGTGGCAGAATGTGTTCCAAAGCAGCTGGAGCTACCACGGGCTCCGGACAGGCTTATTTTCACTTGGAGAACACAGAAAACACACCAAGGTGCTGCTGCAAGCAAAGTTACAGAGGTTTCCCAGAGTGTTGCTTTTCTCGAGAAAAGAGCGCTTTACAGCGCTTTCTGGCTGCTAGAGACATGCAGAAAGAGCAAGTGTGGCAGAATGTGTTCCAAAGCAGCTGGAGCTACCACGGGCTCCGGACAGGCTTATTTTCACTTGGAGAACACAGAAAACACACCAAGGTGCTGCTGCAAGCAAAGTTACAGAGGTTTCCCAGAGTGTTGCTTTTCTCGAGAAAAGAGCGCTTTACAGCGCTTTCTGGCTGCTAGAGACATGCAGAAAGAGCAAGTGTGGCAGAATGTGTTCCAAAGCAGCTGGAGCTACCACGGGCTCCGGACAGGCTTATTTTCACTTGGAGAACACAGAAAACACACCAAGGTGCTGCTGCAAGCAAAGTTACAGAGGTTTCCCAGAGTGTTGCTTTTCTCGAGAAAAGAGCGCTTTACAGCGCTTTCTGGCTGCTAGAGACATGCAGAAAGAGCAAGTGTGGCAGAATGTGTTCCAAAGCAGCTGGAGCTACCACGGGCTCCGGACAGGCTTATTTTCACTTGGAGAACACAGAAAACACACCAAGGTGCTGCTGCAAGCAAAGTTACAGAGGTTTCCCAGAGTGTTGCTTTTCTCGAGAAAAGAGCGCTTTACAGCGCTTTCTGGCTGCTAGAGACATGCAGAAAGAGCAAGTGTGGCAGAATGTGTTCCAAAGCAGCTGGAGCTACCACGGGCTCCGGACAGGCTTATTTTCACTTGGAGAACACAGAAAACACACCAAGGTGCTGCTGCAAGCAAAGTTACAGAGGTTTCCCAGAGTGTTGCTTTTCTCGAGAAAAGAGCGCTTTACAGCGCTTTCTGGCTGCTAGAGACATGCAGAAAGAGCAAGTGTGGCAGAATGTGTTCCAAAGCAGCTGGAGCTACCACGGGCTCCGGACAGGCTTATTTTCACTTGGAGAACACAGAAAACACACCAAGGTGCTGCTGCAAGCAAAGTTACAGAGGTTTCCCAGAGTGTTGCTTTTCTCGAGAAAAGAGCGCTTTACAGCGCTTTCTGGCTGCTAGAGACATGCAGAAAGAGCAAGTGTGGCAGAATGTGTTCCAAAGCAGCTGGAGCTACCACGGGCTCCCGACAGGCTTATTTTCACTTGGAGAACACAGAAAACACACCAAGGTGCTGCTGCAAGCAAAGTTACAGAGGTTTCCCAGAGTGTTGCTTTTCTCGAGAAAAGAGCGCTTTACAGCGCTTTCTGGCTGCTAGAGACATGCAGAAAGAGCAAGTGTGGCAGAATGTGTTCCAAAGCAGCTGGAGCTACCACGGGCTCCGGACAGGCTTATTTTCACTTGGAGAACACAGAAAACACACCAAGGTGCTGCTGCAAGCAAAGTTACAGAGGTTTCCCAGAGTGTTGCTTTTCTCGAGAAAAGAGCGCTTTACAGCGCTTTCTGGCTGCTAGAGACATGCAGAAAGAGCAAGTGTGGCAGAATGTGTTCCAAAGCAGCTGGAGCTACCACGGGCTCCGGACAGGCTTATTTTCACTTGGAGAACACAGAAAACACACCAAGGTGCTGCTGCAAGCAAAGTTACAGAGGTTTCCCAGAGTGTTGCTTTTCTCGAGAAAAGAGCGCTTTACAGCGCTTTCTGGCTGCTAGAGACATGCAGAAAGAGCAAGTGTGGCAGAATGTGTTCCAAAGCAGCTGGAGCTACCACGGGCTCCCCACAGGCTTATTTTCACTTGGAGAACACAGAAAACACACCAAGGTGCTGCTGCAAGCAAAGTTACAGAGGTTTCCCAGAGTGTTGCTTTTCTCGAGAAAAGAGCGCTTTACAGCGCTTTCTGGCTGCTAGAGACATGCAGAAAGAGCAAGTGTGGCAGAATGTGTTCCAAAGCAGCTGGAGCTACCACGGGCTCCCCACAGGCTTATTTTCACTTGGAGAACACAGAAAACACACCAAGGTGCTGCTGCAAGCAAAGTTACAGAGGTTTCCCAGAGTGTTGCTTTTCTCGAGAAAAGAGCGCTTTACAGCGCTTTCTGGCTGCTAGAGACATGCAGAAAGAGCAAGTGTGGCAGAATGTGTTCCAAAGCAGCTGGAGCTACCACGGGCTCCCCACAGGCTTATTTTCACTTGGAGAACACAGAAAACACACCAAGGTGCTGCTGCAAGCAAAGTTACAGAGGTTTCCCAGAGTGTTGCTTTTCTCGAGAAAAGAGCGCTTTACAGCGCTTTCTGGCTGCTAGAGACATGCAGAAAGAGCAAGTGTGGCAGAATGTGTTCCAAAGCAGCTGGAGCTACCACGGGCTCCCGACAGGCTTATTTTCACTTGGAGAACACAGAAAACACACCAAGGTGCTGCTGCAAGCAAAGTTACAGAGGTTTCCCAGAGTGTTGCTTTTCTCGAGAAAAGAGCGCTTTACAGCGCTTTCTGGCTGCTAGAGACATGCAGAAAGAGCAAGTGTGGCAGAATGTGTTCCAAAGCAGCTGGAGCTACCACGGGCTCCCCACAGGCTTATTTTCACTTGGAGAACACAGAAAACACACCAAGGTGCTGCTGCAAGCAAAGTTACAGAGGTTTCCCAGAGTGTTGCTTTTCTCGAGAAAAGAGCGCTTTACAGCGCTTTCTGGCTGCTAGAGACATGCAGAAAGAGCAAGTGTGGCAGAATGTGTTCCAAAGCAGCTGGAGCTACCACGGGCTCCCGACAGGCTTATTTTCACTTGGAGAACACAGAAAACACACCAAGGTGCTGCTGCAAGCAAAGTTACAGAGGTTTCCCAGAGTGTTGCTTTTCTCGAGAAAAGAGCGCTTTACAGCGCTTTCTGGCTGCTAGAGACATGCAGAAAGAGCAAGTGTGGCAGAATGTGTTCCAAAGCAGCTGGAGCTACCACGGGCTCCCCACAGGCTTATTTTCACTTGGAGAACACAGAAAACACACCAAGGTGCTGCTGCAAGCAAAGTTACAGAGGTTTCCCAGAGTGTTGCTTTTCTCGAGAAAAGAGCGCTTTACAGCGCTTTCTGGCTGCTAGAGACATGCAGAAAGAGCAAGTGTGGCAGAATGTGTTCCAAAGCAGCTGGAGCTACCACGGGCTCCCCACAGGCTTATTTTCACTTGGAGAACACAGAAAACACACCAAGGTGCTGCTGCAAGCAAAGTTACAGAGGTTTCCCAGAGTGTTGCTTTTCTCGAGAAAAGAGCGCTTTACAGCGCTTTCTGGCTGCTAGAGACATGCAGAAAGAGCAAGTGTGGCAGAATGTGTTCCAAAGCAGCTGGAGCTACCACGGGCTCCCCACAGGCTTATTTTCACTTGGAGAACACAGAAAACACACCAAGGTGCTGCTGCAAGCAAAGTTACAGAGGTTTCCCAGAGTGTTGCTTTTCTCGAGAAAAGAGCGCTTTACAGCGCTTTCTGGCTGCTAGAGACATGCAGAAAGAGCAAGTGTGGCAGAATGTGTTCCAAAGCAGCTGGAGCTACCACGGGCTCCCCACAGGCTTATTTTCACTTGGAGAACACAGAAAACACACCAAGGTGCTGCTGCAAGCAAAGTTACAGAGGTTTCCCAGAGTGTTGCTTTTCTCGAGAAAAGAGCGCTTTACAGCGCTTTCTGGCTGCTAGAGACATGCAGAAAGAGCAAGTGTGGCAGAATGTGTTCCAAAGCAGCTGGAGCTACCACGGGCTCCCCACAGGCTTATTTTCACTTGGAGAACACAGAAAACACACCAAGGTGCTGCTGCAAGCAAAGTTACAGAGGTTTCCCAGAGTGTTGCTTTTCTCGAGAAAAGAGCGCTTTACAGCGCTTTCTGGCTGCTAGAGACATGCAGAAAGAGCAAGTGTGGCAGAATGTGTTCCAAAGCAGCTGGAGCTACCACGGGCTCCCCACAGGCTTATTTTCACTTGGAGAACACAGAAAACACACCAAGGTGCTGCTGCAAGCAAAGTTACAGAGGTTTCCCAGAGTGTTGCTTTTCTCGAGAAAAGAGCGCTTTACAGCGCTTTCTGGCTGCTAGAGACATGCAGAAAGAGCAAGTGTGGCAGAATGTGTTCCAAAGCAGCTGGAGCTACCACGGGCTCCCGACAGGCTTATTTTCACTTGGAGAACACAGAAAACACACCAAGGTGCTGCTGCAAGCAAAGTTACAGAGGTTTCCCAGAGTGTTGCTTTTCTCGAGAAAAGAGCGCTTTACAGCGCTTTCTGGCTGCTAGAGACATGCAGAAAGAGCAAGTGTGGCAGAATGTGTTCCAAAGCAGCTGGAGCTACCACGGGCTCCCCACAGGCTTATTTTCACTTGGAGAACACAGAAAACACACCAAGGTGCTGCTGCAAGCAAAGTTACAGAGGTTTCCCAGAGTGTTGCTTTTCTCGAGAAAAGAGCGCTTTACAGCGCTTTCTGGCTGCTAGAGACATGCGGAAAGAGCAAGTGTGGCAGAATGTGTTCCAAAGCAGCTGGAGCTACCACGGGCTCCCCACAGGCTTATTTTCACTTGGAGAACACAGAAAACACACCAAGGTGCTGCTGCAAGCAAAGTTACAGAGGTTTCCCAGAGTGTTGCTTTTCTCGAGAAAAGAGCGCTTTACAGCGCTTTCTGGCTGCTAGAGACATGCAGAAAGAGCAAGTGTGGCAGAATGTGTTCCAAAGCAGCTGGAGCTACCACGGGCTCCCCACAGGCTTATTTTCACTTGGAGAACACAGAAAACACACCAAGGTGCTGCTGCAAGCAAAGTTACAGAGGTTTCCCAGAGTGTTGCTTTTCTCGAGAAAAGAGCGCTTTACAGCGCTTTCTGGCTGCTAGAGACATGCAGAAAGAGCAAGTGTGGCAGAATGTGTTCCAAAGCAGCTGGAGCTACCACGGGCTCCCCACAGGCTTATTTTCACTTGGAGAACACAGAAAACACACCAAGGTGCTGCTGCAAGCAAAGTTACAGAGGTTTCCCAGAGTGTTGCTTTTCTCGAGAAAAGAGCGCTTTACAGCGCTTTCTGGCTGCTAGAGACATGCAGAAAGAGCAAGTGTGGCAGAATGTGTTCCAAAGCAGCTGGAGCTACCACGGGCTCCCCACAGGCTTATTTTCACTTGGAGAACACAGAAAACACACCAAGGTGCTGCTGCAAGCAAAGTTACAGAGGTTTCCCAGAGTGTTGCTTTTCTCGAGAAAAGAGCGCTTTACAGCGCTTTCTGGCTGCTAGAGACATGCAGAAAGAGCAAGTGTGGCAGAATGTGTTCCAAAGCAGCTGGAGCTACCACGGGCTCCCGACAGGCTTATTTTCACTTGGAGAACACAGAAAACACACCAAGGTGCTGCTGCAAGCAAAGTTACAGAGGTTTCCCAGAGTGTTGCTTTTCTCGAGAAAAGAGCGCTTTACAGCGCTTTCTGGCTGCTAGAGACATGCAGAAAGAGCAAGTGTGGCAGAATGTGTTCCAAAGCAGCTGGAGCTACCACGGGCTCCCCACAGGCTTATTTTCACTTGGAGAACACAGAAAACACACCAAGGTGCTGCTGCAAGCAAAGTTACAGAGGTTTCCCAGAGTGTTGCTTTTCTCGAGAAAAGAGCGCTTTACAGCGCTTTCTGGCTGCTAGAGACATGCAGAAAGAGCAAGTGTGGCAGAATGTGTTCCAAAGCAGCTGGAGCTACCACGGGCTCCCGACAGGCTTATTTTCACTTGGAGAACACAGAAAACACACCAAGGTGCTGCTGCAAGCAAAGTTACAGAGGTTTCCCAGAGTGTTGCTTTTCTCGAGAAAAGAGCGCTTTACAGCGCTTTCTGGCTGCTAGAGACATGCAGAAAGAGCAAGTGTGGCAGAATGTGTTCCAAAGCAGCTGGAGCTACCACGGGCTCCCGACAGGCTTATTTTCACTTGGAGAACACAGAAAACACACCAAGGTGCTGCTGCAAGCAAAGTTACAGAGGTTTCCCAGAGTGTTGCTTTTCTCGAGAAAAGAGCGCTTTACAGCGCTTTCTGGCTGCTAGAGACATGCAGAAAGAGCAAGTGTGGCAGAATGTGTTCCAAAGCAGCTGGAGCTACCACGGGCTCCCCACAGGCTTATTTTCACTTGGAGAACACAGAAAACACACCAAGGTGCTGCTGCAAGCAAAGTTACAGAGGTTTCCCAGAGTGTTGCTTTTCTCGAGAAAAGAGCGCTTTACAGCGCTTTCTGGCTGCTAGAGACATGCAGAAAGAGCAAGTGTGGCAGAATGTGTTCCAAAGCAGCTGGAGCTACCACGGGCTCCGGACAGGCTTATTTTCACTTGGAGAACACAGAAAACACACCAAGGTGCTGCTGCAAGCAAAGTTACAGAGGTTTCCCAGAGTGTTGCTTTTCTCGAGAAAAGAGCGCTTTACAGCGCTTTCTGGCTGCTAGAGACATGCAGAAAGAGCAAGTGTGGCAGAATGTGTTCCAAAGCAGCTGGAGCTACCACGGGCTCCCGACAGGCTTATTTTCACTTGGAGAACACAGAAAACACACCAAGGTGCTGCTGCAAGCAAAGTTACAGAGGTTTCCCAGAGTGTTGCTTTTCTCGAGAAAAGAGCGCTTTACAGCGCTTTCTGGCTGCTAGAGACATGCAGAAAGAGCAAGTGTGGCAGAATGTGTTCCAAAGCAGCTGGAGCTACCACGGGCTCCCGACAGGCTTATTTTCACTTGGAGAACACAGAAAACACACCAAGGTGCTGCTGCAAGCAAAGTTACAGAGGTTTCCCAGAGTGTTGCTTTTCTCGAGAAAAGAGCGCTTTACAGCGCTTTCTGGCTGCTAGAGACATGCAGAAAGAGCAAGTGTGGCAGAATGTGTTCCAAAGCAGCTGGAGCTACCACGGGCTCCGGACAGGCTTATTTTCACTTGGAGAACACAGAAAACACACCAAGGTGCTGCTGCAAGCAAAGTTACAGAGGTTTCCCAGAGTGTTGCTTTTCTCGAGAAAAGAGCGCTTTACAGCGCTTTCTGGCTGCTAGAGACATGCAGAAAGAGCAAGTGTGGCAGAATGTGTTCCAAAGCAGCTGGAGCTACCACGGGCTCCCGACAGGCTTATTTTCACTTGGAGAACACAGAAAACACACCAAGGTGCTGCTGCAAGCAAAGTTACAGAGGTTTCCCAGAGTGTTGCTTTTCTCGAGAAAAGAGCGCTTTACAGCGCTTTCTGGCTGCTAGAGACATGCAGAAAGAGCAAGTGTGGCAGAATGTGTTCCAAAGCAGCTGGAGCTACCACGGGCTCCCGACAGGCTTATTTTCACTTGGAGAACACAGAAAACACACCAAGGTGCTGCTGCAAGCAAAGTTACAGAGGTTTCCCAGAGTGTTGCTTTTCTCGAGAAAAGAGCGCTTTACAGCGCTTTCTGGCTGCTAGAGACATGCAGAAAGAGCAAGTGTGGCAGAATGTGTTCCAAAGCAGCTGGAGCTACCACGGGCTCCCGACAGGCTTATTTTCACTTGGAGAACACAGAAAACACACCAAGGTGCTGCTGCAAGCAAAGTTACAGAGGTTTCCCAGAGTGTTGCTTTTCTCGAGAAAAGAGCGCTTTACAGCGCTTTCTGGCTGCTAGAGACATGCAGAAAGAGCAAGTGTGGCAGAATGTGTTCCAAAGCAGCTGGAGCTACCACGGGCTCCCGACAGGCTTATTTTCACTTGGAGAACACAGAAAACACACCAAGGTGCTGCTGCAAGCAAAGTTACAGAGGTTTCCCAGAGTGTTGCTTTTCTCGAGAAAAGAGCGCTTTACAGCGCTTTCTGGCTGCTAGAGACATGCAGAAAGAGCAAGTGTGGCAGAATGTGTTCCAAAGCAGCTGGAGCTACCACGGGCTCCCGACAGGCTTATTTTCACTTGGAGAACACAGAAAACACACCAAGGTGCTGCTGCAAGCAAAGTTACAGAGGTTTCCCAGAGTGTTGCTTTTCTCGAGAAAAGAGCGCTTTACAGCGCTTTCTGGCTGCTAGAGACATGCAGAAAGAGCAAGTGTGGCAGAATGTGTTCCAAAGCAGCTGGAGCTACCACGGGCTCCCGACAGGCTTATTTTCACTTGGAGAACACAGAAAACACACCAAGGTGCTGCTGCAAGCAAAGTTACAGAGGTTTCCCAGAGTGTTGCTTTTCTCGAGAAAAGAGCGCTTTACAGCGCTTTCTGGCTGCTAGAGACATGCAGAAAGAGCAAGTGTGGCAGAATGTGTTCCAAAGCAGCTGGAGCTACCACGGGCTCCCGACAGGCTTATTTTCACTTGGAGAACACAGAAAACACACCAAGGTGCTGCTGCAAGCAAAGTTACAGAGGTTTCCCAGAGTGTTGCTTTTCTCGAGAAAAGAGCGCTTTACAGCGCTTTCTGGCTGCTAGAGACATGCAGAAAGAGCAAGTGTGGCAGAATGTGTTCCAAAGCAGCTGGAGCTACCACGGGCTCCCGACAGGCTTATTTTCACTTGGAGAACACAGAAAACACACCAAGGTGCTGCTGCAAGCAAAGTTACAGAGGTTTCCCAGAGTGTTGCTTTTCTCGAGAAAAGAGCGCTTTACAGCGCTTTCTGGCTGCTAGAGACATGCAGAAAGAGCAAGTGTGGCAGAATGTGTTCCAAAGCAGCTGGAGCTACCACGGGCTCCCGACAGGCTTATTTTCACTTGGAGAACACAGAAAACACACCAAGGTGCTGCTGCAAGCAAAGTTACAGAGGTTTCCCAGAGTGTTGCTTTTCTCGAGAAAAGAGCGCTTTACAGCGCTTTCTGGCTGCTAGAGACATGCAGAAAGAGCAAGTGTGGCAGAATGTGTTCCAAAGCAGCTGGAGCTACCACGGGCTCCCGACAGGCTTATTTTCACTTGGAGAACACAGAAAACACACCAAGGTGCTGCTGCAAGCAAAGTTACAGAGGTTTCCCAGAGTGTTGCTTTTCTCGAGAAAAGAGCGCTTTACAGCGCTTTCTGGCTGCTAGAGACATGCAGAAAGAGCAAGTGTGGCAGAATGTGTTCCAAAGCAGCTGGAGCTACCACGGGCTCCCCACAGGCTTATTTTCACTTGGAGAACACAGAAAACACACCAAGGTGCTGCTGCAAGCAAAGTTACAGAGGTTTCCCAGAGTGTTGCTTTTCTCGAGAAAAGAGCGCTTTACAGCGCTTTCTGGCTGCTAGAGACATGCAGAAAGAGCAAGTGTGGCAGAATGTGTTCCAAAGCAGCTGGAGCTACCACGGGCTCCCCACAGGCTTATTTTCACTTGGAGAACACAGAAAACACACCAAGGTGCTGCTGCAAGCAAAGTTACAGAGGTTTCCCAGAGTGTTGCTTTTCTCGAGAAAAGAGCGCTTTACAGCGCTTTCTGGCTGCTAGAGACATGCAGAAAGAGCAAGTGTGGCAGAATGTGTTCCAAAGCAGCTGGAGCTACCACGGGCTCCCGACAGGCTTATTTTCACTTGGAGAACACAGAAAACACACCAAGGTGCTGCTGCAAGCAAAGTTACAGAGGTTTCCCAGAGTGTTGCTTTTCTCGAGAAAAGAGCGCTTTACAGCGCTTTCTGGCTGCTAGAGACATGCAGAAAGAGCAAGTGTGGCAGAATGTGTTCCAAAGCAGCTGGAGCTACCACGGGCTCCGGACAGGCTTATTTTCACTTGGAGAACACAGAAAACACACCAAGGTGCTGCTGCAAGCAAAGTTACAGAGGTTTCCCAGAGTGTTGCTTTTCTCGAGAAAAGAGCGCTTTACAGCGCTTTCTGGCTGCTAGAGACATGCAGAAAGAGCAAGTGTGGCAGAATGTGTTCCAAAGCAGCTGGAGCTACCACGGGCTCCCGACAGGCTTATTTTCACTTGGAGAACACAGAAAACACACCAAGGTGCTGCTGCAAGCAAAGTTACAGAGGTTTCCCAGAGTGTTGCTTTTCTCGAGAAAAGAGCGCTTTACAGCGCTTTCTGGCTGCTAGAGACATGCAGAAAGAGCAAGTGTGGCAGAATGTGTTCCAAAGCAGCTGGAGCTACCACGGGCTCCCGACAGGCTTATTTTCACTTGGAGAACACAGAAAACACACCAAGGTGCTGCTGCAAGCAAAGTTACAGAGGTTTCCCAGAGTGTTGCTTTTCTCGAGAAAAGAGCGCTTTACAGCGCTTTCTGGCTGCTAGAGACATGCAGAAAGAGCAAGTGTGGCAGAATGTGTTCCAAAGCAGCTGGAGCTACCACGGGCTCCCCACAGGCTTATTTTCACTTGGAGAACACAGAAAACACACCAAGGTGCTGCTGCAAGCAAAGTTACAGAGGTTTCCCAGAGTGTTGCTTTTCTCGAGAAAAGAGCGCTTTACAGCGCTTTCTGGCTGCTAGAGACATGCAGAAAGAGCAAGTGTGGCAGAATGTGTTCCAAAGCAGCTGGAGCTACCACGGGCTCCCGACAGGCTTATTTTCACTTGGAGAACACAGAAAACACACCAAGGTGCTGCTGCAAGCAAAGTTACAGAGGTTTCCCAGAGTGTTGCTTTTCTCGAGAAAAGAGCGCTTTACAGCGCTTTCTGGCTGCTAGAGACATGCAGAAAGAGCAAGTGTGGCAGAATGTGTTCCAAAGCAGCTGGAGCTACCACGGGCTCCCGACAGGCTTATTTTCACTTGGAGAACACAGAAAACACACCAAGGTGCTGCTGCAAGCAAAGTTACAGAGGTTTCCCAGAGTGTTGCTTTTCTCGAGAAAAGAGCGCTTTACAGCGCTTTCTGGCTGCTAGAGACATGCAGAAAGAGCAAGTGTGGCAGAATGTGTTCCAAAGCAGCTGGAGCTACCACGGGCTCCCGACAGGCTTATTTTCACTTGGAGAACACAGAAAACACACCAAGGTGCTGCTGCAAGCAAAGTTACAGAGGTTTCCCAGAGTGTTGCTTTTCTCGAGAAAAGAGCGCTTTACAGCGCTTTCTGGCTGCTAGAGACATGCAGAAAGAGCAAGTGTGGCAGAATGTGTTCCAAAGCAGCTGGAGCTACCACGGGCTCCCGACAGGCTTATTTTCACTTGGAGAACACAGAAAACACACCAAGGTGCTGCTGCAAGCAAAGTTACAGAGGTTTCCCAGAGTGTTGCTTTTCTCGAGAAAAGAGCGCTTTACAGCGCTTTCTGGCTGCTAGAGACATGCAGAAAGAGCAAGTGTGGCAGAATGTGTTCCAAAGCAGCTGGAGCTACCACGGGCTCCGCGACAGGCTTATTTTCACTTGGAGAACACAGAAAACACACCAAGGTGCTGCTGCAAGCAAAGTTACAGAGGTTTCCCAGAGTGTTGCTTTTCTCGAGAAAAGAGCGCTTTACAGCGCTTTCTGGCTGCTAGAGACATGCAGAAAGAGCAAGTGTGGCAGAATGTGTTCCAAAGCAGCTGGAGCTACCACGGGCTCCCGACAGGCTTATTTTCACTTGGAGAACACAGAAAACACACCAAGGTGCTGCTGCAAGCAAAGTTACAGAGGTTTCCCAGAGTGTTGCTTTTCTCGAGAAAAGAGCGCTTTACAGCGCTTTCTGGCTGCTAGAGACATGCAGAAAGAGCAAGTGTGGCAGAATGTGTTCCAAAGCAGCTGGAGCTACCACGGGCTCCCGACAGGCTTATTTTCACTTGGAGAACACAGAAAACACACCAAGGTGCTGCTGCAAGCAAAGTTACAGAGGTTTCCCAGAGTGTTGCTTTTCTCGAGAAAAGAGCGCTTTACAGCGCTTTCTGGCTGCTAGAGACATGCAGAAAGAGCAAGTGTGGCAGAATGTGTTCCAAAGCAGCTGGAGCTACCACGGGCTCCCGACAGGCTTATTTTCACTTGGAGAACACAGAAAACACACCAAGGTGCTGCTGCAAGCAAAGTTACAGAGGTTTCCCAGAGTGTTGCTTTTCTCGAGAAAAGAGCGCTTTACAGCGCTTTCTGGCTGCTAGAGACATGCAGAAAGAGCAAGTGTGGCAGAATGTGTTCCAAAGCAGCTGGAGCTACCACGGGCTCCCGACAGGCTTATTTTCACTTGGAGAACACAGAAAACACACCAAGGTGCTGCTGCAAGCAAAGTTACAGAGGTTTCCCAGAGTGTTGCTTTTCTCGAGAAAAGAGCGCTTTACAGCGCTTTCTGGCTGCTAGAGACATGCAGAAAGAGCAAGTGTGGCAGAATGTGTTCCAAAGCAGCTGGAGCTACCACGGGCTCCCGACAGGCTTATTTTCACTTGGAGAACACAGAAAACACACCAAGGTGCTGCTGCAAGCAAAGTTACAGAGGTTTCCCAGAGTGTTGCTTTTCTCGAGAAAAGAGCGCTTTACAGCGCTTTCTGGCTGCTAGAGACATGCAGAAAGAGCAAGTGTGGCAGAATGTGTTCCAAAGCAGCTGGAGCTACCACGGGCTCCCGACAGGCTTATTTTCACTTGGAGAACACAGAAAACACACCAAGGTGCTGCTGCAAGCAAAGTTACAGAGGTTTCCCAGAGTGTTGCTTTTCTCGAGAAAAGAGCGCTTTACAGCGCTTTCTGGCTGCTAGAGACATGCAGAAAGAGCAAGTGTGGCAGAATGTGTTCCAAAGCAGCTGGAGCTACCACGGGCTCCCGACAGGCTTATTTTCACTTGGAGAACACAGAAAACACACCAAGGTGCTGCTGCAAGCAAAGTTACAGAGGTTTCCCAGAGTGTTGCTTTTCTCGAGAAAAGAGCGCTTTACAGCGCTTTCTGGCTGCTAGAGACATGCAGAAAGAGCAAGTGTGGCAGAATGTGTTCCAAAGCAGCTGGAGCTACCACGGGCTCCCGACAGGCTTATTTTCACTTGGAGAACACAGAAAACACACCAAGGTGCTGCTGCAAGCAAAGTTACAGAGGTTTCCCAGAGTGTTGCTTTTCTCGAGAAAAGAGCGCTTTACAGCGCTTTCTGGCTGCTAGAGACATGCAGAAAGAGCAAGTGTGGCAGAATGTGTTCCAAAGCAGCTGGAGCTACCACGGGCTCCCCACAGGCTTATTTTCACTTGGAGAACACAGAAAACACACCAAGGTGCTGCTGCAAGCAAAGTTACAGAGGTTTCCCAGAGTGTTGCTTTTCTCGAGAAAAGAGCGCTTTACAGCGCTTTCTGGCTGCTAGAGACATGCAGAAAGAGCAAGTGTGGCAGAATGTGTTCCAAAGCAGCTGGAGCTACCACGGGCTCCCGACAGGCTTATTTTCACTTGGAGAACACAGAAAACACACCAAGGTGCTGCTGCAAGCAAAGTTACAGAGGTTTCCCAGAGTGTTGCTTTTCTCGAGAAAAGAGCGCTTTACAGCGCTTTCTGGCTGCTAGAGACATGCAGAAAGAGCAAGTGTGGCAGAATGTGTTCCAAAGCAGCTGGAGCTACCACGGGCTCCCGACAGGCTTATTTTCACTTGGAGAACACAGAAAACACACCAAGGTGCTGCTGCAAGCAAAGTTACAGAGGTTTCCCAGAGTGTTGCTTTTCTCGAGAAAAGAGCGCTTTACAGCGCTTTCTGGCTGCTAGAGACATGCAGAAAGAGCAAGTGTGGCAGAATGTGTTCCAAAGCAGCTGGAGCTACCACGGGCTCCCGCACAGGCTTATTTTCACTTGGAGAACACAGAAAACACACCAAGGTGCTGCTGCAAGCAAAGTTACAGAGGTTTCCCAGAGTGTTGCTTTTCTCGAGAAAAGAGCGCTTTACAGCGCTTTCTGGCTGCTAGAGACATGCAGAAAGAGCAAGTGTGGCAGAATGTGTTCCAAAGCAGCTGGAGCTACCACGGGCTCCCCACAGGCTTATTTTCACTTGGAGAACACAGAAAACACACCAAGGTGCTGCTGCAAGCAAAGTTACAGAGGTTTCCCAGAGTGTTGCTTTTCTCGAGAAAAGAGCGCTTTACAGCGCTTTCTGGCTGCTAGAGACATGCAGAAAGAGCAAGTGTGGCAGAATGTGTTCCAAAGCAGCTGGAGCTACCACGGGCTCCCGACAGGCTTATTTTCACTTGGAGAACACAGAAAACACACCAAGGTGCTGCTGCAAGCAAAGTTACAGAGGTTTCCCAGAGTGTTGCTTTTCTCGAGAAAAGAGCGCTTTACAGCGCTTTCTGGCTGCTAGAGACATGCAGAAAGAGCAAGTGTGGCAGAATGTGTTCCAAAGCAGCTGGAGCTACCACGGGCTCCCCACAGGCTTATTTTCACTTGGAGAACACAGAAAACACACCAAGGTGCTGCTGCAAGCAAAGTTACAGAGGTTTCCCAGAGTGTTGCTTTTCTCGAGAAAAGAGCGCTTTACAGCGCTTTCTGGCTGCTAGAGACATGCAGAAAGAGCAAGTGTGGCAGAATGTGTTCCAAAGCAGCTGGAGCTACCACGGGCTCCCCACAGGCTTATTTTCACTTGGAGAACACAGAAAACACACCAAGGTGCTGCTGCAAGCAAAGTTACAGAGGTTTCCCAGAGTGTTGCTTTTCTCGAGAAAAGAGCGCTTTACAGCGCTTTCTGGCTGCTAGAGACATGCAGAAAGAGCAAGTGTGGCAGAATGTGTTCCAAAGCAGCTGGAGCTACCACGGGCTCCCCACAGGCTTATTTTCACTTGGAGAACACAGAAAACACACCAAGGTGCTGCTGCAAGCAAAGTTACAGAGGTTTCCCAGAGTGTTGCTTTTCTCGAGAAAAGAGCGCTTTACAGCGCTTTCTGGCTGCTAGAGACATGCAGAAAGAGCAAGTGTGGCAGAATGTGTTCCAAAGCAGCTGGAGCTACCACGGGCTCCCGACAGGCTTATTTTCACTTGGAGAACACAGAAAACACACCAAGGTGCTGCTGCAAGCAAAGTTACAGAGGTTTCCCAGAGTGTTGCTTTTCTCGAGAAAAGAGCGCTTTACAGCGCTTTCTGGCTGCTAGAGACATGCAGAAAGAGCAAGTGTGGCAGAATGTGTTCCAAAGCAGCTGGAGCTACCACGGGCTCCCGACAGGCTTATTTTCACTTGGAGAACACAGAAAACACACCAAGGTGCTGCTGCAAGCAAAGTTACAGAGGTTTCCCAGAGTGTTGCTTTTCTCGAGAAAAGAGCGCTTTACAGCGCTTTCTGGCTGCTAGAGACATGCAGAAAGAGCAAGTGTGGCAGAATGTGTTCCAAAGCAGCTGGAGCTACCACGGGCTCCCGACAGGCTTATTTTCACTTGGAGAACACAGAAAACACACCAAGGTGCTGCTGCAAGCAAAGTTACAGAGGTTTCCCAGAGTGTTGCTTTTCTCGAGAAAAGAGCGCTTTACAGCGCTTTCTGGCTGCTAGAGACATGCAGAAAGAGCAAGTGTGGCAGAATGTGTTCCAAAGCAGCTGGAGCTACCACGGGCTCCCCACAGGCTTATTTTCACTTGGAGAACACAGAAAACACACCAAGGTGCTGCTGCAAGCAAAGTTACAGAGGTTTCCCAGAGTGTTGCTTTTCTCGAGAAAAGAGCGCTTTACAGCGCTTTCTGGCTGCTAGAGACATGCAGAAAGAGCAAGTGTGGCAGAATGTGTTCCAAAGCAGCTGGAGCTACCACGGGCTCCCGACAGGCTTATTTTCACTTGGAGAACACAGAAAACACACCAAGGTGCTGCTGCAAGCAAAGTTACAGAGGTTTCCCAGAGTGTTGCTTTTCTCGAGAAAAGAGCGCTTTACAGCGCTTTCTGGCTGCTAGAGACATGCAGAAAGAGCAAGTGTGGCAGAATGTGTTCCAAAGCAGCTGGAGCTACCACGGGCTCCCGACAGGCTTATTTTCACTTGGAGAACACAGAAAACACACCAAGGTGCTGCTGCAAGCAAAGTTACAGAGGTTTCCCAGAGTGTTGCTTTTCTCGAGAAAAGAGCGCTTTACAGCGCTTTCTGGCTGCTAGAGACATGCAGAAAGAGCAAGTGTGGCAGAATGTGTTCCAAAGCAGCTGGAGCTACCACGGGCTCCGGACAGGCTTATTTTCACTTGGAGAACACAGAAAACACACCAAGGTGCTGCTGCAAGCAAAGTTACAGAGGTTTCCCAGAGTGTTGCTTTTCTCGAGAAAAGAGCGCTTTACAGCGCTTTCTGGCTGCTAGAGACATGCAGAAAGAGCAAGTGTGGCAGAATGTGTTCCAAAGCAGCTGGAGCTACCACGGGCTCCGGACAGGCTTATTTTCACTTGGAGAACACAGAAAACACACCAAGGTGCTGCTGCAAGCAAAGTTACAGAGGTTTCCCAGAGTGTTGCTTTTCTCGAGAAAAGAGCGCTTTACAGCGCTTTCTGGCTGCTAGAGACATGCAGAAAGAGCAAGTGTGGCAGAATGTGTTCCAAAGCAGCTGGAGCTACCACGGGCTCCCCACAGGCTTATTTTCACTTGGAGAAC
Source organism: Zosterops lateralis (assembly GCF_965231275.1). NCBI lineage: Eukaryota > Metazoa > Chordata > Aves > Passeriformes > Zosteropidae > Zosterops > Zosterops lateralis. The sequence goes on from NW_028154574.1 coordinate 78,416, forward strand.
ACAGAAAACACACCAAGGTGCTGCTGCAAGCAAAGTTACAGAGGTTTCCCAGAGTGTTGCTTTTCTCGAGAAAAGAGCGCTTTACAGCGCTTTCTGGCTGCTAGAGACATGCAGAAAGAGCAAGTGTGGCAGAATGTGTTCCAAAGCAGCTGGAGCTACCACGGGCTCCGGACAGGCTTATTTTCACTTGGAGAACACAGAAAACACACCAAGGTGCTGCTGCAAGCAAAGTTACAGAGGTTTCCCAGAGTGTTGCTTTTCTCGAGAAAAGAGCGCTTTACAGCGCTTTCTGGCTGCTAGAGACATGCAGAAAGAGCAAGTGTGGCAGAATGTGTTCCAAAGCAGCTGGAGCTACCACGGGCTCCGGACAGGCTTATTTTCACTTGGAGAACACAGAAAACACACCAAGGTGCTGCTGCAAGCAAAGTTACAGAGGTTTCCCAGAGTGTTGCTTTTCTCGAGAAAAGAGCGCTTTACAGCGCTTTCTGGCTGCTAGAGACATGCAGAAAGAGCAAGTGTGGCAGAATGTGTTCCAAAGCAGCTGGAGCTACCACGGGCTCCCCACAGGCTTATTTTCACTTGGAGAACACAGAAAACACACCAAGGTGCTGCTGCAAGCAAAGTTACAGAGGTTTCCCAGAGTGTTGCTTTTCTCGAGAAAAGAGCGCTTTACAGCGCTTTCTGGCTGCTAGAGACATGCAGAAAGAGCAAGTGTGGCAGAATGTGTTCCAAAGCAGCTGGAGCTACCACGGGCTCCGGACAGGCTTATTTTCACTTGGAGAACACAGAAAACACACCAAGGTGCTGCTGCAAGCAAAGTTACAGAGGTTTCCCAGAGTGTTGCTTTTCTCGAGAAAAGAGCGCTTTACAGCGCTTTCTGGCTGCTAGAGACATGCAGAAAGAGCAAGTGTGGCAGAATGTGTTCCAAAGCAGCTGGAGCTACCACGGGCTCCGGACAGGCTTATTTTCACTTGGAGAACACAGAAAACACACCAAGGTGCTGCTGCAAGCAAAGTTACAGAGGTTTCCCAGAGTGTTGCTTTTCTCGAGAAAAGAGCGCTTTACAGCGCTTTCTGGCTGCTAGAGACATGCAGAAAGAGCAAGTGTGGCAGAATGTGTTCCAAAGCAGCTGGAGCTACCACGGGCTCCCCACAGGCTTATTTTCACTTGGAGAACACAGAAAACACACCAAGGTGCTGCTGCAAGCAAAGTTACAGAGGTTTCCCAGAGTGTTGCTTTTCTCGAGAAAAGAGCGCTTTACAGCGCTTTCTGGCTGCTAGAGACATGCAGAAAGAGCAAGTGTGGCAGAATGTGTTCCAAAGCAGCTGGAGCTACCACGGGCTCCCGACAGGCTTATTTTCACTTGGAGAACACAGAAAACACACCAAGGTGCTGCTGCAAGCAAAGTTACAGAGGTTTCCCAGAGTGTTGCTTTTCTCGAGAAAAGAGCGCTTTACAGCGCTTTCTGGCTGCTAGAGACATGCAGAAAGAGCAAGTGTGGCAGAATGTGTTCCAAAGCAGCTGGAGCTACCACGGGCTCCGGACAGGCTTATTTTCACTTGGAGAACACAGAAAACACACCAAGGTGCTGCTGCAAGCAAAGTTACAGAGGTTTCCCAGAGTGTTGCTTTTCTCGAGAAAAGAGCGCTTTACAGCGCTTTCTGGCTGCTAGAGACATGCAGAAAGAGCAAGTGTGGCAGAATGTGTTCCAAAGCAGCTGGAGCTACCACGGGCTCCCCACAGGCTTATTTTCACTTGGAGAACACAGAAAACACACCAAGGTGCTGCTGCAAGCAAAGTTACAGAGGTTTCCCAGAGTGTTGCTTTTCTCGAGAAAAGAGCGCTTTACAGCGCTTTCTGGCTGCTAGAGACATGCAGAAAGAGCAAGTGTGGCAGAATGTGTTCCAAAGCAGCTGGAGCTACCACGGGCTCCGGACAGGCTTATTTTCACTTGGAGAACACAGAAAACACACCAAGGTGCTGCTGCAAGCAAAGTTACAGAGGTTTCCCAGAGTGTTGCTTTTCTCGAGAAAAGAGCGCTTTACAGCGCTTTCTGGCTGCTAGAGACATGCAGAAAGAGCAAGTGTGGCAGAATGTGTTCCAAAGCAGCTGGAGCTACCACGGGCTCCCGACAGGCTTATTTTCACTTGGAGAACACAGAAAACACACCAAGGTGCTGCTGCAAGCAAAGTTACAGAGGTTTCCCAGAGTGTTGCTTTTCTCGAGAAAAGAGCGCTTTACAGCGCTTTCTGGCTGCTAGAGACATGCAGAAAGAGCAAGTGTGGCAGAATGTGTTCCAAAGCAGCTGGAGCTACCACGGGCTCCGGACAGGCTTATTTTCACTTGGAGAACACAGAAAACACACCAAGGTGCTGCTGCAAGCAAAGTTACAGAGGTTTCCCAGAGTGTTGCTTTTCTCGAGAAAAGAGCGCTTTACAGCGCTTTCTGGCTGCTAGAGACATGCAGAAAGAGCAAGTGTGGCAGAATGTGTTCCAAAGCAGCTGGAGCTACCACGGGCTCCGGACAGGCTTATTTTCACTTGGAGAACACAGAAAACACACCAAGGTGCTGCTGCAAGCAAAGTTACAGAGGTTTCCCAGAGTGTTGCTTTTCTCGAGAAAAGAGCGCTTTACAGCGCTTTCTGGCTGCTAGAGACATGCAGAAAGAGCAAGTGTGGCAGAATGTGTTCCAAAGCAGCTGGAGCTACCACGGGCTCCGGACAGGCTTATTTTCACTTGGAGAACACAGAAAACACACCAAGGTGCTGCTGCAAGCAAAGTTACAGAGGTTTCCCAGAGTGTTGCTTTTCTCGAGAAAAGAGCGCTTTACAGCGCTTTCTGGCTGCTAGAGACATGCAGAAAGAGCAAGTGTGGCAGAATGTGTTCCAAAGCAGCTGGAGCTACCACGGGCTCCGGACAGGCTTATTTTCACTTGGAGAACACAGAAAACACACCAAGGTGCTGCTGCAAGCAAAGTTACAGAGGTTTCCCAGAGTGTTGCTTTTCTCGAGAAAAGAGCGCTTTACAGCGCTTTCTGGCTGCTAGAGACATGCAGAAAGAGCAAGTGTGGCAGAATGTGTTCCAAAGCAGCTGGAGCTACCACGGGCTCCGGACAGGCTTATTTTCACTTGGAGAACACAGAAAACACACCAAGGTGCTGCTGCAAGCAAAGTTACAGAGGTTTCCCAGAGTGTTGCTTTTCTCGAGAAAAGAGCGCTTTACAGCGCTTTCTGGCTGCTAGAGACATGCAGAAAGAGCAAGTGTGGCAGAATGTGTTCCAAAGCAGCTGGAGCTACCACGGGCTCCGGACAGGCTTATTTTCACTTGGAGAACACAGAAAACACACCAAGGTGCTGCTGCAAGCAAAGTTACAGAGGTTTCCCAGAGTGTTGCTTTTCTCGAGAAAAGAGCGCTTTACAGCGCTTTCTGGCTGCTAGAGACATGCAGAAAGAGCAAGTGTGGCAGAATGTGTTCCAAAGCAGCTGGAGCTACCACGGGCTCCGGACAGGCTTATTTTCACTTGGAGAACACAGAAAACACACCAAGGTGCTGCTGCAAGCAAAGTTACAGAGGTTTCCCAGAGTGTTGCTTTTCTCGAGAAAAGAGCGCTTTACAGCGCTTTCTGGCTGCTAGAGACATGCAGAAAGAGCAAGTGTGGCAGAATGTGTTCCAAAGCAGCTGGAGCTACCACGGGCTCCGGACAGGCTTATTTTCACTTGGAGAACACAGAAAACACACCAAGGTGCTGCTGCAAGCAAAGTTACAGAGGTTTCCCAGAGTGTTGCTTTTCTCGAGAAAAGAGCGCTTTACAGCGCTTTCTGGCTGCTAGAGACATGCAGAAAGAGCAAGTGTGGCAGAATGTGTTCCAAAGCAGCTGGAGCTACCACGGGCTCCGGACAGGCTTATTTTCACTTGGAGAACACAGAAAACACACCAAGGTGCTGCTGCAAGCAAAGTTACAGAGGTTTCCCAGAGTGTTGCTTTTCTCGAGAAAAGAGCGCTTTACAGCGCTTTCTGGCTGCTAGAGACATGCAGAAAGAGCAAGTGTGGCAGAATGTGTTCCAAAGCAGCTGGAGCTACCACGGGCTCCGGACAGGCTTATTTTCACTTGGAGAACACAGAAAACACACCAAGGTGCTGCTGCAAGCAAAGTTACAGAGGTTTCCCAGAGTGTTGCTTTTCTCGAGAAAAGAGCGCATTACAGCGCTTTCTGGCTGCTAGAGACATGCAGAAAGAGCAAGTGTGGCAGAATGTGTTCCAAAGCAGCTGGAGCTACCACGGGCTCCGGACAGGCTTATTTTCACTTGGAGAACACAGAAAACACACCAAGGTGCTGCTGCAAGCAAAGTTACAGAGGTTTCCCAGAGTGTTGCTTTTCTCGAGAAAAGAGCGCTTTACAGCGCTTTCTGGCTGCTAGAGACATGCAGAAAGAGCAAGTGTGGCAGAATGTGTTCCAAAGCAGCTGGAGCTACCACGGGCTCCGGACAGGCTTATTTTCACTTGGAGAACACAGAAAACACACCAAGGTGCTGCTGCAAGCAAAGTTACAGAGGTTTCCCAGAGTGTTGCTTTTCTCGAGAAAAGAGCGCTTTACAGCGCTTTCTGGCTGCTAGAGACATGCAGAAAGAGCAAGTGTGGCAGAATGTGTTCCAAAGCAGCTGGAGCTACCACGGGCTCCGGACAGGCTTATTTTCACTTGGAGAACACAGAAAACACACCAAGGTGCTGCTGCAAGCAAAGTTACAGAGGTTTCCCAGAGTGTTGCTTTTCTCGAGAAAAGAGCGCTTTACAGCGCTTTCTGGCTGCTAGAGACATGCAGAAAGAGCAAGTGTGGCAGAATGTGTTCCAAAGCAGCTGGAGCTACCACGGGCTCCGGACAGGCTTATTTTCACTTGGAGAACACAGAAAACACACCAAGGTGCTGCTGCAAGCAAAGTTACAGAGGTTTCCCAGAGTGTTGCTTTTCTCGAGAAAAGAGCGCTTTACAGCGCTTTCTGGCTGCTAGAGACATGCAGAAAGAGCAAGTGTGGCAGAATGTGTTCCAAAGCAGCTGGAGCTACCACGGGCTCCGGACAGGCTTATTTTCACTTGGAGAACACAGAAAACACACCAAGGTGCTGCTGCAAGCAAAGTTACAGAGGTTTCCCAGAGTGTTGCTTTTCTCGAGAAAAGAGCGCTTTACAGCGCTTTCTGGCTGCTAGAGACATGCAGAAAGAGCAAGTGTGGCAGAATGTGTTCCAAAGCAGCTGGAGCTACCACGGGCTCCGGACAGGCTTATTTTCACTTGGAGAACACAGAAAACACACCAAGGTGCTGCTGCAAGCAAAGTTACAGAGGTTTCCCAGAGTGTTGCTTTTCTCGAGAAAAGAGCGCTTTACAGCGCTTTCTGGCTGCTAGAGACATGCAGAAAGAGCAAGTGTGGCAGAATGTGTTCCAAAGCAGCTGGAGCTACCACGGGCTCCGGACAGGCTTATTTTCACTTGGAGAACACAGAAAACACACCAAGGTGCTGCTGCAAGCAAAGTTACAGAGGTTTCCCAGAGTGTTGCTTTTCTCGAGAAAAGAGCGCTTTACAGCGCTTTCTGGCTGCTAGAGACATGCAGAAAGAGCAAGTGTGGCAGAATGTGTTCCAAAGCAGCTGGAGCTACCACGGGCTCCGGACAGGCTTATTTTCACTTGGAGAACACAGAAAACACACCAAGGTGCTGCTGCAAGCAAAGTTACAGAGGTTTCCCAGAGTGTTGCTTTTCTCGAGAAAAGAGCGCTTTACAGCGCTTTCTGGCTGCTAGAGACATGCAGAAAGAGCAAGTGTGGCAGAATGTGTTCCAAAGCAGCTGGAGCTACCACGGGCTCCGGACAGGCTTATTTTCACTTGGAGAACACAGAAAACACACCAAGGTGCTGCTGCAAGCAAAGTTACAGAGGTTTCCCAGAGTGTTGCTTTTCTCGAGAAAAGAGCGCTTTACAGCGCTTTCTGGCTGCTAGAGACATGCAGAAAGAGCAAGTGTGGCAGAATGTGTTCCAAAGCAGCTGGAGCTACCACGGGCTCCGGACAGGCTTATTTTCACTTGGAGAACACAGAAAACACACCAAGGTGCTGCTGCAAGCAAAGTTACAGAGGTTTCCCAGAGTGTTGCTTTTCTCGAGAAAAGAGCGCTTTACAGCGCTTTCTGGCTGCTAGAGACATGCAGAAAGAGCAAGTGTGGCAGAATGTGTTCCAAAGCAGCTGGAGCTACCACGGGCTCCGGACAGGCTTATTTTCACTTGGAGAACACAGAAAACACACCAAGGTGCTGCTGCAAGCAAAGTTACAGAGGTTTCCCAGAGTGTTGCTTTTCTCGAGAAAAGAGCGCTTTACAGCGCTTTCTGGCTGCTAGAGACATGCAGAAAGAGCAAGTGTGGCAGAATGTGTTCCAAAGCAGCTGGAGCTACCACGGGCTCCGGACAGGCTTATTTTCACTTGGAGAACACAGAAAACACACCAAGGTGCTGCTGCAAGCAAAGTTACAGAGGTTTCCCAGAGTGTTGCTTTTCTCGAGAAAAGAGCGCTTTACAGCGCTTTCTGGCTGCTAGAGACATGCAGAAAGAGCAAGTGTGGCAGAATGTGTTCCAAAGCAGCTGGAGCTACCACGGGCTCCGGACAGGCTTATTTTCACTTGGAGAACACAGAAAACACACCAAGGTGCTGCTGCAAGCAAAGTTACAGAGGTTTCCCAGAGTGTTGCTTTTCTCGAGAAAAGAGCGCTTTACAGCGCTTTCTGGCTGCTAGAGACATGCAGAAAGAGCAAGTGTGGCAGAATGTGTTCCAAAGCAGCTGGAGCTACCACGGGCTCCGGACAGGCTTATTTTCACTTGGAGAACACAGAAAACACACCAAGGTGCTGCTGCAAGCAAAGTTACAGAGGTTTCCCAGAGTGTTGCTTTTCTCGAGAAAAGAGCGCTTTACAGCGCTTTCTGGCTGCTAGAGACATGCAGAAAGAGCAAGTGTGGCAGAATGTGTTCCAAAGCAGCTGGAGCTACCACGGGCTCCGGACAGGCTTATTTTCACTTGGAGAACACAGAAAACACACCAAGGTGCTGCTGCAAGCAAAGTTACAGAGGTTTCCCAGAGTGTTGCTTTTCTCGAGAAAAGAGCGCTTTACAGCGCTTTCTGGCTGCTAGAGACATGCAGAAAGAGCAAGTGTGGCAGAATGTGTTCCAAAGCAGCTGGAGCTACCACGGGCTCCGGACAGGCTTATTTTCACTTGGAGAACACAGAAAACACACCAAGGTGCTGCTGCAAGCAAAGTTACAGAGGTTTCCCAGAGTGTTGCTTTTCTCGAGAAAAGAGCGCTTTACAGCGCTTTCTGGCTGCTAGAGACATGCAGAAAGAGCAAGTGTGGCAGAATGTGTTCCAAAGCAGCTGGAGCTACCACGGGCTCCGGACAGGCTTATTTTCACTTGGAGAACACAGAAAACACACCAAGGTGCTGCTGCAAGCAAAGTTACAGAGGTTTCCCAGAGTGTTGCTTTTCTCGAGAAAAGAGCGCTTTACAGCGCTTTCTGGCTGCTAGAGACATGCAGAAAGAGCAAGTGTGGCAGAATGTGTTCCAAAGCAGCTGGAGCTACCACGGGCTCCGGACAGGCTTATTTTCACTTGGAGAACACAGAAAACACACCAAGGTGCTGCTGCAAGCAAAGTTACAGAGGTTTCCCAGAGTGTTGCTTTTCTCGAGAAAAGAGCGCTTTACAGCGCTTTCTGGCTGCTAGAGACATGCAGAAAGAGCAAGTGTGGCAGAATGTGTTCCAAAGCAGCTGGAGCTACCACGGGCTCCGGACAGGCTTATTTTCACTTGGAGAACACAGAAAACACACCAAGGTGCTGCTGCAAGCAAAGTTACAGAGGTTTCCCAGAGTGTTGCTTTTCTCGAGAAAAGAGCGCTTTACAGCGCTTTCTGGCTGCTAGAGACATGCAGAAAGAGCAAGTGTGGCAGAATGTGTTCCAAAGCAGCTGGAGCTACCACGGGCTCCGGACAGGCTTATTTTCACTTGGAGAACACAGAAAACACACCAAGGTGCTGCTGCAAGCAAAGTTACAGAGGTTTCCCAGAGTGTTGCTTTTCTCGAGAAAAGAGCGCTTTACAGCGCTTTCTGGCTGCTAGAGACATGCAGAAAGAGCAAGTGTGGCAGAATGTGTTCCAAAGCAGCTGGAGCTACCACGGGCTCCGGACAGGCTTATTTTCACTTGGAGAACACAGAAAACACACCAAGGTGCTGCTGCAAGCAAAGTTACAGAGGTTTCCCAGAGTGTTGCTTTTCTCGAGAAAAGAGCGCTTTACAGCGCTTTCTGGCTGCTAGAGACATGCAGAAAGAGCAAGTGTGGCAGAATGTGTTCCAAAGCAGCTGGAGCTACCACGGGCTCCGGACAGGCTTATTTTCACTTGGAGAACACAGAAAACACACCAAGGTGCTGCTGCAAGCAAAGTTACAGAGGTTTCCCAGAGTGTTGCTTTTCTCGAGAAAAGAGCGCTTTACAGCGCTTTCTGGCTGCTAGAGACATGCAGAAAGAGCAAGTGTGGCAGAATGTGTTCCAAAGCAGCTGGAGCTACCACGGGCTCCGGACAGGCTTATTTTCACTTGGAGAACACAGAAAACACACCAAGGTGCTGCTGCAAGCAAAGTTACAGAGGTTTCCCAGAGTGTTGCTTTTCTCGAGAAAAGAGCGCTTTACAGCGCTTTCTGGCTGCTAGAGACATGCAGAAAGAGCAAGTGTGGCAGAATGTGTTCCAAAGCAGCTGGAGCTACCACGGGCTCCGGACAGGCTTATTTTCACTTGGAGAACACAGAAAACACACCAAGGTGCTGCTGCAAGCAAAGTTACAGAGGTTTCCCAGAGTGTTGCTTTTCTCGAGAAAAGAGCGCTTTACAGCGCTTTCTGGCTGCTAGAGACATGCAGAAAGAGCAAGTGTGGCAGAATGTGTTCCAAAGCAGCTGGAGCTACCACGGGCTCCGGACAGGCTTATTTTCACTTGGAGAACACAGAAAACACACCAAGGTGCTGCTGCAAGCAAAGTTACAGAGGTTTCCCAGAGTGTTGCTTTTCTCGAGAAAAGAGCGCTTTACAGCGCTTTCTGGCTGCTAGAGACATGCAGAAAGAGCAAGTGTGGCAGAATGTGTTCCAAAGCAGCTGGAGCTACCACGGGCTCCGGACAGGCTTATTTTCACTTGGAGAACACAGAAAACACACCAAGGTGCTGCTGCAAGCAAAGTTACAGAGGTTTCCCAGAGTGTTGCTTTTCTCGAGAAAAGAGCGCTTTACAGCGCTTTCTGGCTGCTAGAGACATGCAGAAAGAGCAAGTGTGGCAGAATGTGTTCCAAAGCAGCTGGAGCTACCACGGGCTCCCGACAGGCTTATTTTCACTTGGAGAACACAGAAAACACACCAAGGTGCTGCTGCAAGCAAAGTTACAGAGGTTTCCCAGAGTGTTGCTTTTCTCGAGAAAAGAGCGCTTTACAGCGCTTTCTGGCTGCTAGAGACATGCAGAAAGAGCAAGTGTGGCAGAATGTGTTCCAAAGCAGCTGGAGCTACCACGGGCTCCGGACAGGCTTATTTTCACTTGGAGAACACAGAAAACACACCAAGGTGCTGCTGCAAGCAAAGTTACAGAGGTTTCCCAGAGTGTTGCTTTTCTCGAGAAAAGAGCGCTTTACAGCGCTTTCTGGCTGCTAGAGACATGCAGAAAGAGCAAGTGTGGCAGAATGTGTTCCAAAGCAGCTGGAGCTACCACGGGCTCCGGACAGGCTTATTTTCACTTGGAGAACACAGAAAACACACCAAGGTGCTGCTGCAAGCAAAGTTACAGAGGTTTCCCAGAGTGTTGCTTTTCTCGAGAAAAGAGCGCTTTACAGCGCTTTCTGGCTGCTAGAGACATGCAGAAAGAGCAAGTGTGGCAGAATGTGTTCCAAAGCAGCTGGAGCTACCACGGGCTCCGGACAGGCTTATTTTCACTTGGAGAACACAGAAAACACACCAAGGTGCTGCTGCAAGCAAAGTTACAGAGGTTTCCCAGAGTGTTGCTTTTCTCGAGAAAAGAGCGCTTTACAGCGCTTTCTGGCTGCTAGAGACATGCAGAAAGAGCAAGTGTGGCAGAATGTGTTCCAAAGCAGCTGGAGCTACCACGGGCTCCGGACAGGCTTATTTTCACTTGGAGAACACAGAAAACACACCAAGGTGCTGCTGCAAGCAAAGTTACAGAGGTTTCCCAGAGTGTTGCTTTTCTCGAGAAAAGAGCGCTTTACAGCGCTTTCTGGCTGCTAGAGACATGCAGAAAGAGCAAGTGTGGCAGAATGTGTTCCAAAGCAGCTGGAGCTACCACGGGCTCCGGACAGGCTTATTTTCACTTGGAGAACACAGAAAACACACCAAGGTGCTGCTGCAAGCAAAGTTACAGAGGTTTCCCAGAGTGTTGCTTTTCTCGAGAAAAGAGCGCTTTACAGCGCTTTCTGGCTGCTAGAGACATGCAGAAAGAGCAAGTGTGGCAGAATGTGTTCCAAAGCAGCTGGAGCTACCACGGGCTCCGCACAGGCTTATTTTCACTTGGAGAACACAGAAAACACACCAAGGTGCTGCTGCAAGCAAAGTTACAGAGGTTTCCCAGAGTGTTGCTTTTCTCGAGAAAAGAGCGCTTTACAGCGCTTTCTGGCTGCTAGAGACATGCAGAAAGAGCAAGTGTGGCAGAATGTGTTCCAAAGCAGCTGGAGCTACCACGGGCTCCGGACAGGCTTATTTTCACTTGGAGAACACAGAAAACACACCAAGGTGCTGCTGCAAGCAAAGTTACAGAGGTTTCCCAGAGTGTTGCTTTTCTCGAGAAAAGAGCGCTTTACAGCGCTTTCTGGCTGCTAGAGACATGCAGAAAGAGCAAGTGTGGCAGAATGTGTTCCAAAGCAGCTGGAGCTACCACGGGCTCCGGACAGGCTTATTTTCACTTGGAGAACACAGAAAACACACCAAGGTGCTGCTGCAAGCAAAGTTACAGAGGTTTCCCAGAGTGTTGCTTTTCTCGAGAAAAGAGCGCTTTACAGCGCTTTCTGGCTGCTAGAGACATGCAGAAAGAGCAAGTGTGGCAGAATGTGTTCCAAAGCAGCTGGAGCTACCACGGGCTCCGGACAGGCTTATTTTCACTTGGAGAACACAGAAAACACACCAAGGTGCTGCTGCAAGCAAAGTTACAGAGGTTTCCCAGAGTGTTGCTTTTCTCGAGAAAAGAGCGCTTTACAGCGCTTTCTGGCTGCTAGAGACATGCAGAAAGAGCAAGTGTGGCAGAATGTGTTCCAAAGCAGCTGGAGCTACCACGGGCTCCGGACAGGCTTATTTTCACTTGGAGAACACAGAAAACACACCAAGGTGCTGCTGCAAGCAAAGTTACAGAGGTTTCCCAGAGTGTTGCTTTTCTCGAGAAAAGAGCGCTTTACAGCGCTTTCTGGCTGCTAGAGACATGCAGAAAGAGCAAGTGTGGCAGAATGTGTTCCAAAGCAGCTGGAGCTACCACGGGCTCCGGACAGGCTTATTTTCACTTGGAGAACACAGAAAACACACCAAGGTGCTGCTGCAAGCAAAGTTACAGAGGTTTCCCAGAGTGTTGCTTTTCTCGAGAAAAGAGCGCTTTACAGCGCTTTCTGGCTGCTAGAGACATGCAGAAAGAGCAAGTGTGGCAGAATGTGTTCCAAAGCAGCTGGAGCTACCACGGGCTCCGGACAGGCTTATTTTCACTTGGAGAACACAGAAAACACACCAAGGTGCTGCTGCAAGCAAAGTTACAGAGGTTTCCCAGAGTGTTGCTTTTCTCGAGAAAAGAGCGCTTTACAGCGCTTTCTGGCTGCTAGAGACATGCAGAAAGAGCAAGTGTGGCAGAATGTGTTCCAAAGCAGCTGGAGCTACCACGGGCTCCGGACAGGCTTATTTTCACTTGGAGAACACAGAAAACACACCAAGGTGCTGCTGCAAGCAAAGTTACAGAGGTTTCCCAGAGTGTTGCTTTTCTCGAGAAAAGAGCGCTTTACAGCGCTTTCTGGCTGCTAGAGACATGCAGAAAGAGCAAGTGTGGCAGAATGTGTTCCAAAGCAGCTGGAGCTACCACGGGCTCCCGACAGGCTTATTTTCACTTGGAGAACACAGAAAACACACCAAGGTGCTGCTGCAAGCAAAGTTACAGAGGTTTCCCAGAGTGTTGCTTTTCTCGAGAAAAGAGCGCTTTACAGCGCTTTCTGGCTGCTAGAGACATGCAGAAAGAGCAAGTGTGGCAGAATGTGTTCCAAAGCAGCTGGAGCTACCACGGGCTCCGGACAGGCTTATTTTCACTTGGAGAACACAGAAAACACACCAAGGTGCTGCTGCAAGCAAAGTTACAGAGGTTTCCCAGAGTGTTGCTTTTCTCGAGAAAAGAGCGCTTTACAGCGCTTTCTGGCTGCTAGAGACATGCAGAAAGAGCAAGTGTGGCAGAATGTGTTCCAAAGCAGCTGGAGCTACCACGGGCTCCGGACAGGCTTATTTTCACTTGGAGAACACAGAAAACACACCAAGGTGCTGCTGCAAGCAAAGTTACAGAGGTTTCCCAGAGTGTTGCTTTTCTCGAGAAAAGAGCGCTTTACAGCGCTTTCTGGCTGCTAGAGACATGCAGAAAGAGCAAGTGTGGCAGAATGTGTTCCAAAGCAGCTGGAGCTACCACGGGCTCCGGACAGGCTTATTTTCACTTGGAGAACACAGAAAACACACCAAGGTGCTGCTGCAAGCAAAGTTACAGAGGTTTCCCAGAGTGTTGCTTTTCTCGAGAAAAGAGCGCTTTACAGCGCTTTCTGGCTGCTAGAGACATGCAGAAAGAGCAAGTGTGGCAGAATGTGTTCCAAAGCAGCTGGAGCTACCACGGGCTCCGGACAGGCTTATTTTCACTTGGAGAACACAGAAAACACACCAAGGTGCTGCTGCAAGCAAAGTTACAGAGGTTTCCCAGAGTGTTGCTTTTCTCGAGAAAAGAGCGCTTTACAGCGCTTTCTGGCTGCTAGAGACATGCAGAAAGAGCAAGTGTGGCAGAATGTGTTCCAAAGCAGCTGGAGCTACCACGGGCTCCGGACAGGCTTATTTTCACTTGGAGAACACAGAAAACACACCAAGGTGCTGCTGCAAGCAAAGTTACAGAGGTTTCCCAGAGTGTTGCTTTTCTCGAGAAAAGAGCGCTTTACAGCGCTTTCTGGCTGCTAGAGACATGCAGAAAGAGCAAGTGTGGCAGAATGTGTTCCAAAGCAGCTGGAGCTACCACGGGCTCCCGACAGGCTTATTTTCACTTGGAGAACACAGAAAACACACCAAGGTGCTGCTGCAAGCAAAGTTACAGAGGTTTCCCAGAGTGTTGCTTTTCTCGAGAAAAGAGCGCTTTACAGCGCTTTCTGGCTGCTAGAGACATGCAGAAAGAGCAAGTGTGGCAGAATGTGTTCCAAAGCAGCTGGAGCTACCACGGGCTCCGGACAGGCTTATTTTCACTTGGAGAACACAGAAAACACACCAAGGTGCTGCTGCAAGCAAAGTTACAGAGGTTTCCCAGAGTGTTGCTTTTCTCGAGAAAAGAGCGCTTTACAGCGCTTTCTGGCTGCTAGAGACATGCAGAAAGAGCAAGTGTGGCAGAATGTGTTCCAAAGCAGCTGGAGCTACCACGGGCTCCCCACAGGCTTATTTTCACTTGGAGAACACAGAAAACACACCAAGGTGCTGCTGCAAGCAAAGTTACAGAGGTTTCCCAGAGTGTTGCTTTTCTCGAGAAAAGAGCGCTTTACAGCGCTTTCTGGCTGCTAGAGACATGCAGAAAGAGCAAGTGTGGCAGAATGTGTTCCAAAGCAGCTGGAGCTACCACGGGCTCCGGACAGGCTTATTTTCACTTGGAGAACACAGAAAACACACCAAGGTGCTGCTGCAAGCAAAGTTACAGAGGTTTCCCAGAGTGTTGCTTTTCTCGAGAAAAGAGCGCTTTACAGCGCTTTCTGGCTGCTAGAGACATGCAGAAAGAGCAAGTGTGGCAGAATGTGTTCCAAAGCAGCTGGAGCTACCACGGGCTCCCCACAGGCTTATTTTCACTTGGAGAACACAGAAAACACACCAAGGTGCTGCTGCAAGCAAAGTTACAGAGGTTTCCCAGAGTGTTGCTTTTCTCGAGAAAAGAGCGCTTTACAGCGCTTTCTGGCTGCTAGAGACATGCAGAAAGAGCAAGTGTGGCAGAATGTGTTCCAAAGCAGCTGGAGCTACCACGGGCTCCGGACAGGCTTATTTTCACTTGGAGAACACAGAAAACACACCAAGGTGCTGCTGCAAGCAAAGTTACAGAGGTTTCCCAGAGTGTTGCTTTTCTCGAGAAAAGAGCGCTTTACAGCGCTTTCTGGCTGCTAGAGACATGCAGAAAGAGCAAGTGTGGCAGAATGTGTTCCAAAGCAGCTGGAGCTACCACGGGCTCCGGACAGGCTTATTTTCACTTGGAGAACACAGAAAACACACCAAGGTGCTGCTGCAAGCAAAGTTACAGAGGTTTCCCAGAGTGTTGCTTTTCTCGAGAAAAGAGCGCTTTACAGCGCTTTCTGGCTGCTAGAGACATGCAGAAAGAGCAAGTGTGGCAGAATGTGTTCCAAAGCAGCTGGAGCTACCACGGGCTCCCGACAGGCTTATTTTCACTTGGAGAACACAGAAAACACACCAAGGTGCTGCTGCAAGCAAAGTTACAGAGGTTTCCCAGAGTGTTGCTTTTCTCGAGAAAAGAGCGCTTTACAGCGCTTTCTGGCTGCTAGAGACATGCAGAAAGAGCAAGTGTGGCAGAATGTGTTCCAAAGCAGCTGGAGCTACCACGGGCTCCCGACAGGCTTATTTTCACTTGGAGAACACAGAAAACACACCAAGGTGCTGCTGCAAGCAAAGTTACAGAGGTTTCCCAGAGTGTTGCTTTTCTCGAGAAAAGAGCGCTTTACAGCGCTTTCTGGCTGCTAGAGACATGCAGAAAGAGCAAGTGTGGCAGAATGTGTTCCAAAGCAGCTGGAGCTACCACGGGCTCCGGACAGGCTTATTTTCACTTGGAGAACACAGAAAACACACCAAGGTGCTGCTGCAAGCAAAGTTACAGAGGTTTCCCAGAGTGTTGCTTTTCTCGAGAAAAGAGCGCTTTACAGCGCTTTCTGGCTGCTAGAGACATGCAGAAAGAGCAAGTGTGGCAGAATGTGTTCCAAAGCAGCTGGAGCTACCACGGGCTCCGGACAGGCTTATTTTCACTTGGAGAACACAGAAAACACACCAAGGTGCTGCTGCAAGCAAAGTTACAGAGGTTTCCCAGAGTGTTGCTTTTCTCGAGAAAAGAGCGCTTTACAGCGCTTTCTGGCTGCTAGAGACATGCAGAAAGAGCAAGTGTGGCAGAATGTGTTCCAAAGCAGCTGGAGCTACCACGGGCTCCCGACAGGCTTATTTTCACTTGGAGAACACAGAAAACACACCAAGGTGCTGCTGCAAGCAAAGTTACAGAGGTTTCCCAGAGTGTTGCTTTTCTCGAGAAAAGAGCGCTTTACAGCGCTTTCTGGCTGCTAGAGACATGCAGAAAGAGCAAGTGTGGCAGAATGTGTTCCAAAGCAGCTGGAGCTACCACGGGCTCCGGACAGGCTTATTTTCACTTGGAGAACACAGAAAACACACCAAGGTGCTGCTGCAAGCAAAGTTACAGAGGTTTCCCAGAGTGTTGCTTTTCTCGAGAAAAGAGCGCTTTACAGCGCTTTCTGGCTGCTAGAGACATGCAGAAAGAGCAAGTGTGGCAGAATGTGTTCCAAAGCAGCTGGAGCTACCACGGGCTCCGGACAGGCTTATTTTCACTTGGAGAACACAGAAAACACACCAAGGTGCTGCTGCAAGCAAAGTTACAGAGGTTTCCCAGAGTGTTGCTTTTCTCGAGAAAAGAGCGCTTTACAGCGCTTTCTGGCTGCTAGAGACATGCAGAAAGAGCAAGTGTGGCAGAATGTGTTCCAAAGCAGCTGGAGCTACCACGGGCTCCGGACAGGCTTATTTTCACTTGGAGAACACAGAAAACACACCAAGGTGCTGCTGCAAGCAAAGTTACAGAGGTTTCCCAGAGTGTTGCTTTTCTCGAGAAAAGAGCGCTTTACAGCGCTTTCTGGCTGCTAGAGACATGCAGAAAGAGCAAGTGTGGCAGAATGTGTTCCAAAGCAGCTGGAGCTACCACGGGCTCCCGACAGGCTTATTTTCACTTGGAGAACACAGAAAACACACCAAGGTGCTGCTGCAAGCAAAGTTACAGAGGTTTCCCAGAGTGTTGCTTTTCTCGAGAAAAGAGCGCTTTACAGCGCTTTCTGGCTGCTAGAGACATGCAGAAAGAGCAAGTGTGGCAGAATGTGTTCCAAAGCAGCTGGAGCTACCACGGGCTCCCCACAGGCTTATTTTCACTTGGAGAACACAGAAAACACACCAAGGTGCTGCTGCAAGCAAAGTTACAGAGGTTTCCCAGAGTGTTGCTTTTCTCGAGAAAAGAGCGCTTTACAGCGCTTTCTGGCTGCTAGAGACATGCAGAAAGAGCAAGTGTGGCAGAATGTGTTCCAAAGCAGCTGGAGCTACCACGGGCTCCGGACAGGCTTATTTTCACTTGGAGAACACAGAAAACACACCAAGGTGCTGCTGCAAGCAAAGTTACAGAGGTTTCCCAGAGTGTTGCTTTTCTCGAGAAAAGAGCGCTTTACAGCGCTTTCTGGCTGCTAGAGACATGCAGAAAGAGCAAGTGTGGCAGAATGTGTTCCAAAGCAGCTGGAGCTACCACGGGCTCCGGACAGGCTTATTTTCACTTGGAGAACACAGAAAACACACCAAGGTGCTGCTGCAAGCAAAGTTACAGAGGTTTCCCAGAGTGTTGCTTTTCTCGAGAAAAGAGCGCTTTACAGCGCTTTCTGGCTGCTAGAGACATGCAGAAAGAGCAAGTGTGGCAGAATGTGTTCCAAAGCAGCTGGAGCTACCACGGGCTCCCGACAGGCTTATTTTCACTTGGAGAACACAGAAAACACACCAAGGTGCTGCTGCAAGCAAAGTTACAGAGGTTTCCCAGAGTGTTGCTTTTCTCGAGAAAAGAGCGCTTTACAGCGCTTTCTGGCTGCTAGAGACATGCAGAAAGAGCAAGTGTGGCAGAATGTGTTCCAAAGCAGCTGGAGCTACCACGGGCTCCGGACAGGCTTATTTTCACTTGGAGAACACAGAAAACACACCAAGGTGCTGCTGCAAGCAAAGTTACAGAGGTTTCCCAGAGTGTTGCTTTTCTCGAGAAAAGAGCGCTTTACAGCGCTTTCTGGCTGCTAGAGACATGCAGAAAGAGCAAGTGTGGCAGAATGTGTTCCAAAGCAGCTGGAGCTACCACGGGCTCCGGACAGGCTTATTTTCACTTGGAGAACACAGAAAACACACCAAGGTGCTGCTGCAAGCAAAGTTACAGAGGTTTCCCAGAGTGTTGCTTTTCTCGAGAAAAGAGCGCTTTACAGCGCTTTCTGGCTGCTAGAGACATGCAGAAAGAGCAAGTGTGGCAGAATGTGTTCCAAAGCAGCTGGAGCTACCACGGGCTCCGGACAGGCTTATTTTCACTTGGAGAACACAGAAAACACACCAAGGTGCTGCTGCAAGCAAAGTTACAGAGGTTTCCCAGAGTGTTGCTTTTCTCGAGAAAAGAGCGCTTTACAGCGCTTTCTGGCTGCTAGAGACATGCAGAAAGAGCAAGTGTGGCAGAATGTGTTCCAAAGCAGCTGGAGCTACCACGGGCTCCCGACAGGCTTATTTTCACTTGGAGAACACAGAAAACACACCAAGGTGCTGCTGCAAGCAAAGTTACAGAGGTTTCCCAGAGTGTTGCTTTTCTCGAGAAAAGAGCGCTTTACAGCGCTTTCTGGCTGCTAGAGACATGCAGAAAGAGCAAGTGTGGCAGAATGTGTTCCAAAGCAGCTGGAGCTACCACGGGCTCCGGACAGGCTTATTTTCACTTGGAGAACACAGAAAACACACCAAGGTGCTGCTGCAAGCAAAGTTACAGAGGTTTCCCAGAGTGTTGCTTTTCTCGAGAAAAGAGCGCTTTACAGCGCTTTCTGGCTGCTAGAGACATGCAGAAAGAGCAAGTGTGGCAGAATGTGTTCCAAAGCAGCTGGAGCTACCACGGGCTCCGGACAGGCTTATTTTCACTTGGAGAACACAGAAAACACACCAAGGTGCTGCTGCAAGCAAAGTTACAGAGGTTTCCCAGAGTGTTGCTTTTCTCGAGAAAAGAGCGCTTTACAGCGCTTTCTGGCTGCTAGAGACATGCAGAAAGAGCAAGTGTGGCAGAATGTGTTCCAAAGCAGCTGGAGCTACCACGGGCTCCGGACAGGCTTATTTTCACTTGGAGAACACAGAAAACACACCAAGGTGCTGCTGCAAGCAAAGTTACAGAGGTTTCCCAGAGTGTTGCTTTTCTCGAGAAAAGAGCGCTTTACAGCGCTTTCTGGCTGCTAGAGACATGCAGAAAGAGCAAGTGTGGCAGAATGTGTTCCAAAGCAGCTGGAGCTACCACGGGCTCCGGACAGGCTTATTTTCACTTGGAGAACACAGAAAACACACCAAGGTGCTGCTGCAAGCAAAGTTACAGAGGTTTCCCAGAGTGTTGCTTTTCTCGAGAAAAGAGCGCTTTACAGCGCTTTCTGGCTGCTAGAGACATGCAGAAAGAGCAAGTGTGGCAGAATGTGTTCCAAAGCAGCTGGAGCTACCACGGGCTCCGGACAGGCTTATTTTCACTTGGAGAACACAGAAAACACACCAAGGTGCTGCTGCAAGCAAAGTTACAGAGGTTTCCCAGAGTGTTGCTTTTCTCGAGAAAAGAGCGCTTTACAGCGCTTTCTGGCTGCTAGAGACATGCAGAAAGAGCAAGTGTGGCAGAATGTGTTCCAAAGCAGCTGGAGCTACCACGGGCTCCGGACAGGCTTATTTTCACTTGGAGAACACAGAAAACACACCAAGGTGCTGCTGCAAGCAAAGTTACAGAGGTTTCCCAGAGTGTTGCTTTTCTCGAGAAAAGAGCGCTTTACAGCGCTTTCTGGCTGCTAGAGACATGCAGAAAGAGCAAGTGTGGCAGAATGTGTTCCAAAGCAGCTGGAGCTACCACGGGCTCCGGACAGGCTTATTTTCACTTGGAGAACACAGAAAACACACCAAGGTGCTGCTGCAAGCAAAGTTACAGAGGTTTCCCAGAGTGTTGCTTTTCTCGAGAAAAGAGCGCTTTACAGCGCTTTCTGGCTGCTAGAGACATGCAGAAAGAGCAAGTGTGGCAGAATGTGTTCCAAAGCAGCTGGAGCTACCACGGGCTCCGGACAGGCTTATTTTCACTTGGAGAACACAGAAAACACACCAAGGTGCTGCTGCAAGCAAAGTTACAGAGGTTTCCCAGAGTGTTGCTTTTCTCGAGAAAAGAGCGCTTTACAGCGCTTTCTGGCTGCTAGAGACATGCAGAAAGAGCAAGTGTGGCAGAATGTGTTCCAAAGCAGCTGGAGCTACCACGGGCTCCGGACAGGCTTATTTTCACTTGGAGAACACAGAAAACACACCAAGGTGCTGCTGCAAGCAAAGTTACAGAGGTTTCCCAGAGTGTTGCTTTTCTCGAGAAAAGAGCGCTTTACAGCGCTTTCTGGCTGCTAGAGACATGCAGAAAGAGCAAGTGTGGCAGAATGTGTTCCAAAGCAGCTGGAGCTACCACGGGCTCCGGACAGGCTTATTTTCACTTGGAGAACACAGAAAACACACCAAGGTGCTGCTGCAAGCAAAGTTACAGAGGTTTCCCAGAGTGTTGCTTTTCTCGAGAAAAGAGCGCTTTACAGCGCTTTCTGGCTGCTAGAGACATGCAGAAAGAGCAAGTGTGGCAGAATGTGTTCCAAAGCAGCTGGAGCTACCACGGGCTCCGGACAGGCTTATTTTCACTTGGAGAACACAGAAAACACACCAAGGTGCTGCTGCAAGCAAAGTTACAGAGGTTTCCCAGAGTGTTGCTTTTCTCGAGAAAAGAGCGCTTTACAGCGCTTTCTGGCCGCTAGAGACATGCAGAAAGAGCAAGTGTGGCAGAATGTGTTCCAAAGCAGCTGGAGCTACCACGGGCTCCGGACAGGCTTATTTTCACTTGGAGAACACAGAAAACACACCAAGGTGCTGCTGCAAGCAAAGTTACAGAGGTTTCCCAGAGTGTTGCTTTTCTCGAGAAAAGAGCGCTTTACAGCGCTTTCTGGCTGCTAGAGACATGCAGAAAGAGCAAGTGTGGCAGAATGTGTTCCAAAGCAGCTGGAGCTACCACGGGCTCCGGACAGGCTTATTTTCACTTGGAGAACACAGAAAACACACCAAGGTGCTGCTGCAAGCAAAGTTACAGAGGTTTCCCAGAGTGTTGCTTTTCTCGAGAAAAGAGCGCTTTACAGCGCTTTCTGGCTGCTAGAGACATGCAGAAAGAGCAAGTGTGGCAGAATGTGTTCCAAAGCAGCTGGAGCTACCACGGGCTCCGGACAGGCTTATTTTCACTTGGAGAACACAGAAAACACACCAAGGTGCTGCTGCAAGCAAAGTTACAGAGGTTTCCCAGAGTGTTGCTTTTCTCGAGAAAAGAGCGCTTTACAGCGCTTTCTGGCTGCTAGAGACATGCAGAAAGAGCAAGTGTGGCAGAATGTGTTCCAAAGCAGCTGGAGCTACCACGGGCTCCGGACAGGCTTATTTTCACTTGGAGAACACAGAAAACACACCAAGGTGCTGCTGCAAGCAAAGTTACAGAGGTTTCCCAGAGTGTTGCTTTTCTCGAGAAAAGAGCGCTTTACAGCGCTTTCTGGCTGCTAGAGACATGCAGAAAGAGCAAGTGTGGCAGAATGTGTTCCAAAGCAGCTGGAGCTACCACGGGCTCCGGACAGGCTTATTTTCACTTGGAGAACACAGAAAACACACCAAGGTGCTGCTGCAAGCAAAGTTACAGAGGTTTCCCAGAGTGTTGCTTTTCTCGAGAAAAGAGCGCTTTACAGCGCTTTCTGGCTGCTAGAGACATGCAGAAAGAGCAAGTGTGGCAGAATGTGTTCCAAAGCAGCTGGAGCTACCACGGGCTCCGGACAGGCTTATTTTCACTTGGAGAACACAGAAAACACACCAAGGTGCTGCTGCAAGCAAAGTTACAGAGGTTTCCCAGAGTGTTGCTTTTCTCGAGAAAAGAGCGCTTTACAGCGCTTTCTGGCTGCTAGAGACATGCAGAAAGAGCAAGTGTGGCAGAATGTGTTCCAAAGCAGCTGGAGCTACCACGGGCTCCGGACAGGCTTATTTTCACTTGGAGAACACAGAAAACACACCAAGGTGCTGCTGCAAGCAAAGTTACAGAGGTTTCCCAGAGTGTTGCTTTTCTCGAGAAAAGAGCGCTTTACAGCGCTTTCTGGCTGCTAGAGACATGCAGAAAGAGCAAGTGTGGCAGAATGTGTTCCAAAGCAGCTGGAGCTACCACGGGCTCCGGACAGGCTTATTTTCACTTGGAGAACACAGAAAACACACCAAGGTGCTGCTGCAAGCAAAGTTACAGAGGTTTCCCAGAGTGTTGCTTTTCTCGAGAAAAGAGCGCTTTACAGCGCTTTCTGGCTGCTAGAGACATGCAGAAAGAGCAAGTGTGGCAGAATGTGTTCCAAAGCAGCTGGAGCTACCACGGGCTCCGGACAGGCTTATTTTCACTTGGAGAACACAGAAAACACACCAAGGTGCTGCTGCAAGCAAAGTTACAGAGGTTTCCCAGAGTGTTGCTTTTCTCGAGAAAAGAGCGCTTTACAGCGCTTTCTGGCTGCTAGAGACATGCAGAAAGAGCAAGTGTGGCAGAATGTGTTCCAAAGCAGCTGGAGCTACCACGGGCTCCGGACAGGCTTATTTTCACTTGGAGAACACAGAAAACACACCAAGGTGCTGCTGCAAGCAAAGTTACAGAGGTTTCCCAGAGTGTTGCTTTTCTCGAGAAAAGAGCGCTTTACAGCGCTTTCTGGCTGCTAGAGACATGCAGAAAGAGCAAGTGTGGCAGAATGTGTTCCAAAGCAGCTGGAGCTACCACGGGCTCCGGACAGGCTTATTTTCACTTGGAGAACACAGAAAACACACCAAGGTGCTGCTGCAAGCAAAGTTACAGAGGTTTCCCAGAGTGTTGCTTTTCTCGAGAAAAGAGCGCTTTACAGCGCTTTCTGGCTGCTAGAGACATGCAGAAAGAGCAAGTGTGGCAGAATGTGTTCCAAAGCAGCTGGAGCTACCACGGGCTCCGGACAGGCTTATTTTCACTTGAACACAGAAAACACACCAAGGTGCTGCTGCAAGCAAAGTTACAGAGGTTTCCCAGAGTGTTGCTTTTCTCGAGAAAAGAGCGCTTTACAGCGCTTTCTGGCTGCTAGAGACATGCAGAAAGAGCAAGTGTGGCAGAATGTGTTCCAAAGCAGCTGGAGCTACCACGGGCTCCCCACAGGCTTATTTTCACTTGGAGAACACAGAAAACACACCAAGGTGCTGCTGCAAGCAAAGTTACAGAGGTTTCCCAGAGTGTTGCTTTTCTCGAGAAAAGAGGCGCTTTACAGCGCTTTCTGGCTGCTAGAGACATGCAGAAAGAGCAAGTGTGGCAGAATGTGTTCCAAAGCAGCTGGAGCTACCACGGGCTCCGGACAGGCTTATTTTCACTTGGTATAACACAGAAAACACACCAAGGTGCTGCTGCAAGCAAAGTTACAGAGGTTTCCCAGAGTGTTGCTTTTCTCGAGAAAAGAGCGCTTTACAGCGCTTTCTGGCTGCTAGAGACATGCAGAAAGAGCAAGTGTGGCAGAATGTGTTCCAAAGCAGCTGGAGCTACCACGGGCTCCCGACAGGCTTATTTTCACTTGGAGAACACAGAAAACACACCAAGGTGCTGCTGCAAGCAAAGTTACAGAGGTTTCCCAGAGTGTTGCTTTTCTCGAGAAAAGAGCGCTTTACAGCGCTTTCTGGCTGCTAGAGACATGCAGAAAGAGCAAGTGTGGCAGAATGTGTTCCAAAGCAGCTGGAGCTACCACGGGCTCCGGACAGGCTTATTTTCACTTGGAGAACACAGAAAACACACCAAGGTGCTGCTGCAAGCAAAGTTACAGAGGTTTCCCAGAGTGTTGCTTTTCTCGAGAAAAGAGCGCTTTACAGCGCTTTCTGGCTGCTAGAGACATGCAGAAAGAGCAAGTGTGGCAGAATGTGTTCCAAAGCAGCTGGAGCTACCACGGGCTCCGGACAGGCTTATTTTCACTTGGAGAACACAGAAAACACACCAAGGTGCTGCTGCAAGCAAAGTTACAGAGGTTTCCCAGAGTGTTGCTTTTCTCGAGAAAAGAGCGCTTTACAGCGCTTTCTGGCTGCTAGAGACATGCAGAAAGAGCAAGTGTGGCAGAATGTGTTCCAAAGCAGCTGGAGCTACCACGGGCTCCGGACAGGCTTATTTTCACTTGGAGAACACAGAAAACACACCAAGGTGCTGCTGCAAGCAAAGTTACAGAGGTTTCCCAGAGTGTTGCTTTTCTCGAGAAAAGAGCGCTTTACAGCGCTTTCTGGCTGCTAGAGACATGCAGAAAGAGCAAGTGTGGCAGAATGTGTTCCAAAGCAGCTGGAGCTACCACGGGCTCCGGACAGGCTTATTTTCACTTGGAGAACACAGAAAACACACCAAGGTGCTGCTGCAAGCAAAGTTACAGAGGTTTCCCAGAGTGTTGCTTTTCTCGAGAAAAGAGCGCTTTACAGCGCTTTCTGGCTGCTAGAGACATGCAGAAAGAGCAAGTGTGGCAGAATGTGTTCCAAAGCAGCTGGAGCTACCACGGGCTCCGGACAGGCTTATTTTCACTTGGAGAACACAGAAAACACACCAAGGTGCTGCTGCAAGCAAAGTTACAGAGGTTTCCCAGAGTGTTGCTTTTCTCGAGAAAAGAGCGCTTTACAGCGCTTTCTGGCTGCTAGAGACATGCAGAAAGAGCAAGTGTGGCAGAATGTGTTCCAAAGCAGCTGGAGCTACCACGGGCTCCGGACAGGCTTATTTTCACTTGGAGAACACAGAAAACACACCAAGGTGCTGCTGCAAGCAAAGTTACAGAGGTTTCCCAGAGTGTTGCTTTTCTCGAGAAAAGAGCGCTTTACAGCGCTTTCTGGCTGCTAGAGACATGCAGAAAGAGCAAGTGTGGCAGAATGTGTTCCAAAGCAGCTGGAGCTACCACGGGCTCCGGACAGGCTTATTTTCACTTGGAGAACACAGAAAACACACCAAGGTGCTGCTGCAAGCAAAGTTACAGAGGTTTCCCAGAGTGTTGCTTTTCTCGAGAAAAGAGCGCTTTACAGCGCTTTCTGGCTGCTAGAGACATGCAGAAAGAGCAAGTGTGGCAGAATGTGTTCCAAAGCAGCTGGAGCTACCACGGGCTCCCGACAGGCTTATTTTCACTTGGAGAACACAGAAAACACACCAAGGTGCTGCTGCAAGCAAAGTTACAGAGGTTTCCCAGAGTGTTGCTTTTCTCGAGAAAAGAGCGCTTTACAGCGCTTTCTGGCTGCTAGAGACATGCAGAAAGAGCAAGTGTGGCAGAATGTGTTCCAAAGCAGCTGGAGCTACCACGGGCTCCGGACAGGCTTATTTTCACTTGGAGAACACAGAAAACACACCAAGGTGCTGCTGCAAGCAAAGTTACAGAGGTTTCCCAGAGTGTTGCTTTTCTCGAGAAAAGAGCGCTTTACAGCGCTTTCTGGCTGCTAGAGACATGCAGAAAGAGCAAGTGTGGCAGAATGTGTTCCAAAGCAGCTGGAGCTACCACGGGCTCCGGACAGGCTTATTTTCACTTGGAGAACACAGAAAACACACCAAGGTGCTGCTGCAAGCAAAGTTACAGAGGTTTCCCAGAGTGTTGCTTTTCTCGAGAAAAGAGCGCTTTACAGCGCTTTCTGGCTGCTAGAGACATGCAGAAAGAGCAAGTGTGGCAGAATGTGTTCCAAAGCAGCTGGAGCTACCACGGGCTCCGGACAGGCTTATTTTCACTTGGAGAACACAGAAAACACACCAAGGTGCTGCTGCAAGCAAAGTTACAGAGGTTTCCCAGAGTGTTGCTTTTCTCGAGAAAAGAGCGCTTTACAGCGCTTTCTGGCTGCTAGAGACATGCAGAAAGAGCAAGTGTGGCAGAATGTGTTCCAAAGCAGCTGGAGCTACCACGGGCTCCCGACAGGCTTATTTTCACTTGGAGAACACAGAAAACACACCAAGGTGCTGCTGCAAGCAAAGTTACAGAGGTTTCCCAGAGTGTTGCTTTTCTCGAGAAAAGAGCGCTTTACAGCGCTTTCTGGCTGCTAGAGACATGCAGAAAGAGCAAGTGTGGCAGAATGTGTTCCAAAGCAGCTGGAGCTACCACGGGCTCCCGGACAGGCTTATTTTCACTTGGAGAACACAGAAAACACACCAAGGTGCTGCTGCAAGCAAAGTTACAGAGGTTTCCCAGAGTGTTGCTTTTCTCGAGAAAAGAGCGCTTTACAGCGCTTTCTGGCTGCTAGAGACATGCAGAAAGAGCAAGTGTGGCAGAATGTGTTCCAAAGCAGCTGGAGCTACCACGGGCTCCGGACAGGCTTATTTTCACTTGGAGAACACAGAAAACACACCAAGGTGCTGCTGCAAGCAAAGTTACAGAGGTTTCCCAGAGTGTTGCTTTTCTCGAGAAAAGAGCGCTTTACAGCGCTTTCTGGCTGCTAGAGACATGCAGAAAGAGCAAGTGTGGCAGAATGTGTTCCAAAGCAGCTGGAGCTACCACGGGCTCCGGACAGGCTTATTTTCACTTGGAGAACACAGAAAACACACCAAGGTGCTGCTGCAAGCAAAGTTACAGAGGTTTCCCAGAGTGTTGCTTTTCTCGAGAAAAGAGCGCTTTACAGCGCTTTCTGGCTGCTAGAGACATGCAGAAAGAGCAAGTGTGGCAGAATGTGTTCCAAAGCAGCTGGAGCTACCACGGGCTCCGGACAGGCTTATTTTCACTTGGAGAACACAGAAAACACACCAAGGTGCTGCTGCAAGCAAAGTTACAGAGGTTTCCCAGAGTGTTGCTTTTCTCGAGAAAAGAGCGCTTTACAGCGCTTTCTGGCTGCTAGAGACATGCAGAAAGAGCAAGTGTGGCAGAATGTGTTCCAAAGCAGCTGGAGCTACCACGGGCTCCGGACAGGCTTATTTTCACTTGGAGAACACAGAAAACACACCAAGGTGCTGCTGCAAGCAAAGTTACAGAGGTTTCCCAGAGTGTTGCTTTTCTCGAGAAAAGAGCGCTTTACAGCGCTTTCTGGCTGCTAGAGACATGCAGAAAGAGCAAGTGTGGCAGAATGTGTTCCAAAGCAGCTGGAGCTACCACGGGCTCCGGACAGGCTTATTTTCACTTGGAGAACACAGAAAACACACCAAGGTGCTGCTGCAAGCAAAGTTACAGAGGTTTCCCAGAGTGTTGCTTTTCTCGAGAAAAGAGCGCTTTACAGCGCTTTCTGGCTGCTAGAGACATGCAGAAAGAGCAAGTGTGGCAGAATGTGTTCCAAAGCAGCTGGAGCTACCACGGGCTCCGGACAGGCTTATTTTCACTTGGAGAACACAGAAAACACACCAAGGTGCTGCTGCAAGCAAAGTTACAGAGGTTTCCCAGAGTGTTGCTTTTCTCGAGAAAAGAGCGCTTTACAGCGCTTTCTGGCTGCTAGAGACATGCAGAAAGAGCAAGTGTGGCAGAATGTGTTCCAAAGCAGCTGGAGCTACCACGGGCTCCGGACAGGCTTATTTTCACTTGGAGAACACAGAAAACACACCAAGGTGCTGCTGCAAGCAAAGTTACAGAGGTTTCCCAGAGTGTTGCTTTTCTCGAGAAAAGAGCGCTTTACAGCGCTTTCTGGCTGCTAGAGACATGCAGAAAGAGCAAGTGTGGCAGAATGTGTTCCAAAGCAGCTGGAGCTACCACGGGCTCCGGACAGGCTTATTTTCACTTGGAGAACACAGAAAACACACCAAGGTGCTGCTGCAAGCAAAGTTACAGAGGTTTCCCAGAGTGTTGCTTTTCTCGAGAAAAGAGCGCTTTACAGCGCTTTCTGGCTGCTAGAGACATGCAGAAAGAGCAAGTGTGGCAGAATGTGTTCCAAAGCAGCTGGAGCTACCACGGGCTCCGGACAGGCTTATTTTCACTTGGAGAACACAGAAAACACACCAAGGTGCTGCTGCAAGCAAAGTTACAGAGGTTTCCCAGAGTGTTGCTTTTCTCGAGAAAAGAGCGCTTTACAGCGCTTTCTGGCTGCTAGAGACATGCAGAAAGAGCAAGTGTGGCAGAATGTGTTCCAAAGCAGCTGGAGCTACCACGGGCTCCGGACAGGCTTATTTTCACTTGGAGAACACAGAAAACACACCAAGGTGCTGCTGCAAGCAAAGTTACAGAGGTTTCCCAGAGTGTTGCTTTTCTCGAGAAAAGAGCGCTTTACAGCGCTTTCTGGCTGCTAGAGACATGCAGAAAGAGCAAGTGTGGCAGAATGTGTTCCAAAGCAGCTGGAGCTACCACGGGCTCCGGACAGGCTTATTTTCACTTGGAGAACACAGAAAACACACCAAGGTGCTGC
This sequence comes from Zosterops lateralis, assembly GCF_965231275.1. Classification (NCBI taxonomy): domain Eukaryota; kingdom Metazoa; phylum Chordata; class Aves; order Passeriformes; family Zosteropidae; genus Zosterops; species Zosterops lateralis. Next base: position 106,076 of record NW_028154574.1, read on the forward strand.
TGCAAGCAAAGTTACAGAGGTTTCCCAGAGTGTTGCTTTTCTCGAGAAAAGAGCGCTTTACAGCGCTTTCTGGCTGCTAGAGACATGCAGAAAGAGCAAGTGTGGCAGAATGTGTTCCAAAGCAGCTGGAGCTACCACGGGCTCCGGACAGGCTTATTTTCACTTGGAGAACACAGAAAACACACCAAGGTGCTGCTGCAAGCAAAGTTACAGAGGTTTCCCAGAGTGTTGCTTTTCTCGAGAAAAGAGCGCTTTACAGCGCTTTCTGGCTGCTAGAGACATGCAGAAAGAGCAAGTGTGGCAGAATGTGTTCCAAAGCAGCTGGAGCTACCACGGGCTCCGGACAGGCTTATTTTCACTTGGAGAACACAGAAAACACACCAAGGTGCTGCTGCAAGCAAAGTTACAGAGGTTTCCCAGAGTGTTGCTTTTCTCGAGAAAAGAGCGCTTTACAGCGCTTTCTGGCTGCTAGAGACATGCAGAAAGAGCAAGTGTGGCAGAATGTGTTCCAAAGCAGCTGGAGCTACCACGGGCTCCGGACAGGCTTATTTTCACTTGGAGAACACAGAAAACACACCAAGGTGCTGCTGCAAGCAAAGTTACAGAGGTTTCCCAGAGTGTTGCTTTTCTCGAGAAAAGAGCGCTTTACAGCGCTTTCTGGCTGCTAGAGACATGCAGAAAGAGCAAGTGTGGCAGAATGTGTTCCAAAGCAGCTGGAGCTACCACGGGCTCCGGACAGGCTTATTTTCACTTGGAGAACACAGAAAACACACCAAGGTGCTGCTGCAAGCAAAGTTACAGAGGTTTCCCAGAGTGTTGCTTTTCTCGAGAAAAGAGCGCTTTACAGCGCTTTCTGGCTGCTAGAGACATGCAGAAAGAGCAAGTGTGGCAGAATGTGTTCCAAAGCAGCTGGAGCTACCACGGGCTCCCGACAGGCTTATTTTCACTTGGAGAACACAGAAAACACACCAAGGTGCTGCTGCAAGCAAAGTTACAGAGGTTTCCCAGAGTGTTGCTTTTCTCGAGAAAAGAGCGCTTTACAGCGCTTTCTGGCTGCTAGAGACATGCAGAAAGAGCAAGTGTGGCAGAATGTGTTCCAAAGCAGCTGGAGCTACCACGGGCTCCCGACAGGCTTATTTTCACTTGGAGAACACAGAAAACACACCAAGGTGCTGCTGCAAGCAAAGTTACAGAGGTTTCCCAGAGTGTTGCTTTTCTCGAGAAAAGAGCGCTTTACAGCGCTTTCTGGCTGCTAGAGACATGCAGAAAGAGCAAGTGTGGCAGAATGTGTTCCAAAGCAGCTGGAGCTACCACGGGCTCCCGACAGGCTTATTTTCACTTGGAGAACACAGAAAACACACCAAGGTGCTGCTGCAAGCAAAGTTACAGAGGTTTCCCAGAGTGTTGCTTTTCTCGAGAAAAGAGCGCTTTACAGCGCTTTCTGGCTGCTAGAGACATGCAGAAAGAGCAAGTGTGGCAGAATGTGTTCCAAAGCAGCTGGAGCTACCACGGGCTCCGGACAGGCTTATTTTCACTTGGAGAACACAGAAAACACACCAAGGTGCTGCTGCAAGCAAAGTTACAGAGGTTTCCCAGAGTGTTGCTTTTCTCGAGAAAAGAGCGCTTTACAGCGCTTTCTGGCTGCTAGAGACATGCAGAAAGAGCAAGTGTGGCAGAATGTGTTCCAAAGCAGCTGGAGCTACCACGGGCTCCCCACAGGCTTATTTTCACTTGGAGAACACAGAAAACACACCAAGGTGCTGCTGCAAGCAAAGTTACAGAGGTTTCCCAGAGTGTTGCTTTTCTCGAGAAAAGAGCGCTTTACAGCGCTTTCTGGCTGCTAGAGACATGCAGAAAGAGCAAGTGTGGCAGAATGTGTTCCAAAGCAGCTGGAGCTACCACGGGCTCCGGACAGGCTTATTTTCACTTGGAGAACACAGAAAACACACCAAGGTGCTGCTGCAAGCAAAGTTACAGAGGTTTCCCAGAGTGTTGCTTTTCTCGAGAAAAGAGCGCTTTACAGCGCTTTCTGGCTGCTAGAGACATGCAGAAAGAGCAAGTGTGGCAGAATGTGTTCCAAAGCAGCTGGAGCTACCACGGGCTCCGGACAGGCTTATTTTCACTTGGAGAACACAGAAAACACACCAAGGTGCTGCTGCAAGCAAAGTTACAGAGGTTTCCCAGAGTGTTGCTTTTCTCGAGAAAAGAGCGCTTTACAGCGCTTTCTGGCTGCTAGAGACATGCAGAAAGAGCAAGTGTGGCAGAATGTGTTCCAAAGCAGCTGGAGCTACCACGGGCTCCGGACAGGCTTATTTTCACTTGGAGAACACAGAAAACACACCAAGGTGCTGCTGCAAGCAAAGTTACAGAGGTTTCCCAGAGTGTTGCTTTTCTCGAGAAAAGAGCGCTTTACAGCGCTTTCTGGCTGCTAGAGACATGCAGAAAGAGCAAGTGTGGCAGAATGTGTTCCAAAGCAGCTGGAGCTACCACGGGCTCCGGACAGGCTTATTTTCACTTGGAGAACACAGAAAACACACCAAGGTGCTGCTGCAAGCAAAGTTACAGAGGTTTCCCAGAGTGTTGCTTTTCTCGAGAAAAGAGCGCTTTACAGCGCTTTCTGGCTGCTAGAGACATGCAGAAAGAGCAAGTGTGGCAGAATGTGTTCCAAAGCAGCTGGAGCTACCACGGGCTCCGGACAGGCTTATTTTCACTTGGAGAACACAGAAAACACACCAAGGTGCTGCTGCAAGCAAAGTTACAGAGGTTTCCCAGAGTGTTGCTTTTCTCGAGAAAAGAGCGCTTTACAGCGCTTTCTGGCTGCTAGAGACATGCAGAAAGAGCAAGTGTGGCAGAATGTGTTCCAAAGCAGCTGGAGCTACCACGGGCTCCGGACAGGCTTATTTTCACTTGGAGAACACAGAAAACACACCAAGGTGCTGCTGCAAGCAAAGTTACAGAGGTTTCCCAGAGTGTTGCTTTTCTCGAGAAAAGAGCGCTTTACAGCGCTTTCTGGCTGCTAGAGACATGCAGAAAGAGCAAGTGTGGCAGAATGTGTTCCAAAGCAGCTGGAGCTACCACGGGCTCCGGACAGGCTTATTTTCACTTGGAGAACACAGAAAACACACCAAGGTGCTGCTGCAAGCAAAGTTACAGAGGTTTCCCAGAGTGTTGCTTTTCTCGAGAAAAGAGCGCTTTACAGCGCTTTCTGGCTGCTAGAGACATGCAGAAAGAGCAAGTGTGGCAGAATGTGTTCCAAAGCAGCTGGAGCTACCACGGGCTCCGGACAGGCTTATTTTCACTTGGAGAACACAGAAAACACACCAAGGTGCTGCTGCAAGCAAAGTTACAGAGGTTTCCCAGAGTGTTGCTTTTCTCGAGAAAAGAGCGCTTTACAGCGCTTTCTGGCTGCTAGAGACATGCAGAAAGAGCAAGTGTGGCAGAATGTGTTCCAAAGCAGCTGGAGCTACCACGGGCTCCGGACAGGCTTATTTTCACTTGGAGAACACAGAAAACACACCAAGGTGCTGCTGCAAGCAAAGTTACAGAGGTTTCCCAGAGTGTTGCTTTTCTCGAGAAAAGAGCGCTTTACAGCGCTTTCTGGCTGCTAGAGACATGCAGAAAGAGCAAGTGTGGCAGAATGTGTTCCAAAGCAGCTGGAGCTACCACGGGCTCCGGACAGGCTTATTTTCACTTGGAGAACACAGAAAACACACCAAGGTGCTGCTGCAAGCAAAGTTACAGAGGTTTCCCAGAGTGTTGCTTTTCTCGAGAAAAGAGCGCTTTACAGCGCTTTCTGGCTGCTAGAGACATGCAGAAAGAGCAAGTGTGGCAGAATGTGTTCCAAAGCAGCTGGAGCTACCACGGGCTCCGGACAGGCTTATTTTCACTTGGAGAACACAGAAAACACACCAAGGTGCTGCTGCAAGCAAAGTTACAGAGGTTTCCCAGAGTGTTGCTTTTCTCGAGAAAAGAGCGCTTTACAGCGCTTTCTGGCTGCTAGAGACATGCAGAAAGAGCAAGTGTGGCAGAATGTGTTCCAAAGCAGCTGGAGCTACCACGGGCTCCGGACAGGCTTATTTTCACTTGGAGAACACAGAAAACACACCAAGGTGCTGCTGCAAGCAAAGTTACAGAGGTTTCCCAGAGTGTTGCTTTTCTCGAGAAAAGAGCGCTTTACAGCGCTTTCTGGCTGCTAGAGACATGCAGAAAGAGCAAGTGTGGCAGAATGTGTTCCAAAGCAGCTGGAGCTACCACGGGCTCCGGACAGGCTTATTTTCACTTGGAGAACACAGAAAACACACCAAGGTGCTGCTGCAAGCAAAGTTACAGAGGTTTCCCAGAGTGTTGCTTTTCTCGAGAAAAGAGCGCTTTACAGCGCTTTCTGGCTGCTAGAGACATGCAGAAAGAGCAAGTGTGGCAGAATGTGTTCCAAAGCAGCTGGAGCTACCACGGGCTCCGGACAGGCTTATTTTCACTTGGAGAACACAGAAAACACACCAAGGTGCTGCTGCAAGCAAAGTTACAGAGGTTTCCCAGAGTGTTGCTTTTCTCGAGAAAAGAGCGCTTTACAGCGCTTTCTGGCTGCTAGAGACATGCAGAAAGAGCAAGTGTGGCAGAATGTGTTCCAAAGCAGCTGGAGCTACCACGGGCTCCGGACAGGCTTATTTTCACTTGGAGAACACAGAAAACACACCAAGGTGCTGCTGCAAGCAAAGTTACAGAGGTTTCCCAGAGTGTTGCTTTTCTCGAGAAAAGAGCGCTTTACAGCGCTTTCTGGCTGCTAGAGACATGCAGAAAGAGCAAGTGTGGCAGAATGTGTTCCAAAGCAGCTGGAGCTACCACGGGCTCCGGACAGGCTTATTTTCACTTGGAGAACACAGAAAACACACCAAGGTGCTGCTGCAAGCAAAGTTACAGAGGTTTCCCAGAGTGTTGCTTTTCTCGAGAAAAGAGCGCTTTACAGCGCTTTCTGGCTGCTAGAGACATGCAGAAAGAGCAAGTGTGGCAGAATGTGTTCCAAAGCAGCTGGAGCTACCACGGGCTCCGGACAGGCTTATTTTCACTTGGAGAACACAGAAAACACACCAAGGTGCTGCTGCAAGCAAAGTTACAGAGGTTTCCCAGAGTGTTGCTTTTCTCGAGAAAAGAGCGCTTTACAGCGCTTTCTGGCTGCTAGAGACATGCAGAAAGAGCAAGTGTGGCAGAATGTGTTCCAAAGCAGCTGGAGCTACCACGGGCTCCGGACAGGCTTATTTTCACTTGGAGAACACAGAAAACACACCAAGGTGCTGCTGCAAGCAAAGTTACAGAGGTTTCCCAGAGTGTTGCTTTTCTCGAGAAAAGAGCGCTTTACAGCGCTTTCTGGCTGCTAGAGACATGCAGAAAGAGCAAGTGTGGCAGAATGTGTTCCAAAGCAGCTGGAGCTACCACGGGCTCCGGACAGGCTTATTTTCACTTGGAGAACACAGAAAACACACCAAGGTGCTGCTGCAAGCAAAGTTACAGAGGTTTCCCAGAGTGTTGCTTTTCTCGAGAAAAGAGCGCTTTACAGCGCTTTCTGGCTGCTAGAGACATGCAGAAAGAGCAAGTGTGGCAGAATGTGTTCCAAAGCAGCTGGAGCTACCACGGGCTCCGGACAGGCTTATTTTCACTTGGAGAACACAGAAAACACACCAAGGTGCTGCTGCAAGCAAAGTTACAGAGGTTTCCCAGAGTGTTGCTTTTCTCGAGAAAAGAGCGCTTTACAGCGCTTTCTGGCTGCTAGAGACATGCAGAAAGAGCAAGTGTGGCAGAATGTGTTCCAAAGCAGCTGGAGCTACCACGGGCTCCGGACAGGCTTATTTTCACTTGGAGAACACAGAAAACACACCAAGGTGCTGCTGCAAGCAAAGTTACAGAGGTTTCCCAGAGTGTTGCTTTTCTCGAGAAAAGAGCGCTTTACAGCGCTTTCTGGCTGCTAGAGACATGCAGAAAGAGCAAGTGTGGCAGAATGTGTTCCAAAGCAGCTGGAGCTACCACGGGCTCCGGACAGGCTTATTTTCACTTGGAGAACACAGAAAACACACCAAGGTGCTGCTGCAAGCAAAGTTACAGAGGTTTCCCAGAGTGTTGCTTTTCTCGAGAAAAGAGCGCTTTACAGCGCTTTCTGGCTGCTAGAGACATGCAGAAAGAGCAAGTGTGGCAGAATGTGTTCCAAAAGCAGCTGGAGCTACCACGGGCTCCGGACAGGCTTATTTTCACTTGGAGAACACAGAAAACACACCAAGGTGCTGCTGCAAGCAAAGTTACAGAGGTTTCCCAGAGTGTTGCTTTTCTCGAGAAAAGAGCGCTTTACAGCGCTTTCTGGCTGCTAGAGACATGCAGAAAGAGCAAGTGTGGCAGAATGTGTTCCAAAGCAGCTGGAGCTACCACGGGCTCCGGACAGGCTTATTTTCACTTGGAGAACACAGAAAACACACCAAGGTGCTGCTGCAAGCAAAGTTACAGAGGTTTCCCAGAGTGTTGCTTTTCTCGAGAAAAGAGCGCTTTACAGCGCTTTCTGGCTGCTAGAGACATGCAGAAAGAGCAAGTGTGGCAGAATGTGTTCCAAAGCAGCTGGAGCTACCACGGGCTCCGGACAGGCTTATTTTCACTTGGAGAACACAGAAAACACACCAAGGTGCTGCTGCAAGCAAAGTTACAGAGGTTTCCCAGAGTGTTGCTTTTCTCGAGAAAAGAGCGCTTTACAGCGCTTTCTGGCTGCTAGAGACATGCAGAAAGAGCAAGTGTGGCAGAATGTGTTCCAAAGCAGCTGGAGCTACCACGGGCTCCGGACAGGCTTATTTTCACTTGGAGAACACAGAAAACACACCAAGGTGCTGCTGCAAGCAAAGTTACAGAGGTTTCCCAGAGTGTTGCTTTTCTCGAGAAAAGAGCGCTTTACAGCGCTTTCTGGCTGCTAGAGACATGCAGAAAGAGCAAGTGTGGCAGAATGTGTTCCAAAGCAGCTGGAGCTACCACGGGCTCCGGACAGGCTTATTTTCACTTGGAGAACACAGAAAACACACCAAGGTGCTGCTGCAAGCAAAGTTACAGAGGTTTCCCAGAGTGTTGCTTTTCTCGAGAAAAGAGCGCTTTACAGCGCTTTCTGGCTGCTAGAGACATGCAGAAAGAGCAAGTGTGGCAGAATGTGTTCCAAAGCAGCTGGAGCTACCACGGGCTCCGGACAGGCTTATTTTCACTTGGAGAACACAGAAAACACACCAAGGTGCTGCTGCAAGCAAAGTTACAGAGGTTTCCCAGAGTGTTGCTTTTCTCGAGAAAAGAGCGCTTTACAGCGCTTTCTGGCTGCTAGAGACATGCAGAAAGAGCAAGTGTGGCAGAATGTGTTCCAAAGCAGCTGGAGCTACCACGGGCTCCGGACAGGCTTATTTTCACTTGGAGAACACAGAAAACACACCAAGGTGCTGCTGCAAGCAAAGTTACAGAGGTTTCCCAGAGTGTTGCTTTTCTCGAGAAAAGAGCGCTTTACAGCGCTTTCTGGCTGCTAGAGACATGCAGAAAGAGCAAGTGTGGCAGAATGTGTTCCAAAGCAGCTGGAGCTACCACGGGCTCCGGACAGGCTTATTTTCACTTGGAGAACACAGAAAACACACCAAGGTGCTGCTGCAAGCAAAGTTACAGAGGTTTCCCAGAGTGTTGCTTTTCTCGAGAAAAGAGCGCTTTACAGCGCTTTCTGGCTGCTAGAGACATGCAGAAAGAGCAAGTGTGGCAGAATGTGTTCCAAAGCAGCTGGAGCTACCACGGGCTCCGGACAGGCTTATTTTCACTTGGAGAACACAGAAAACACACCAAGGTGCTGCTGCAAGCAAAGTTACAGAGGTTTCCCAGAGTGTTGCTTTTCTCGAGAAAAGAGCGCTTTACAGCGCTTTCTGGCTGCTAGAGACATGCAGAAAGAGCAAGTGTGGCAGAATGTGTTCCAAAGCAGCTGGAGCTACCACGGGCTCCGGACAGGCTTATTTTCACTTGGAGAACACAGAAAACACACCAAGGTGCTGCTGCAAGCAAAGTTACAGAGGTTTCCCAGAGTGTTGCTTTTCTCGAGAAAAGAGCGCTTTACAGCGCTTTCTGGCTGCTAGAGACATGCAGAAAGAGCAAGTGTGGCAGAATGTGTTCCAAAGCAGCTGGAGCTACCACGGGCTCCGGACAGGCTTATTTTCACTTGGAGAACACAGAAAACACACCAAGGTGCTGCTGCAAGCAAAGTTACAGAGGTTTCCCAGAGTGTTGCTTTTCTCGAGAAAAGAGCGCTTTACAGCGCTTTCTGGCTGCTAGAGACATGCAGAAAGAGCAAGTGTGGCAGAATGTGTTCCAAAGCAGCTGGAGCTACCACGGGCTCCGGACAGGCTTATTTTCACTTGGAGAACACAGAAAACACACCAAGGTGCTGCTGCAAGCAAAGTTACAGAGGTTTCCCAGAGTGTTGCTTTTCTCGAGAAAAGAGCGCTTTACAGCGCTTTCTGGCTGCTAGAGACATGCAGAAAGAGCAAGTGTGGCAGAATGTGTTCCAAAGCAGCTGGAGCTACCACGGGCTCCGGACAGGCTTATTTTCACTTGGAGAACACAGAAAACACACCAAGGTGCTGCTGCAAGCAAAGTTACAGAGGTTTCCCAGAGTGTTGCTTTTCTCGAGAAAAGAGCGCTTTACAGCGCTTTCTGGCTGCTAGAGACATGCAGAAAGAGCAAGTGTGGCAGAATGTGTTCCAAAGCAGCTGGAGCTACCACGGGCTCCGGACAGGCTTATTTTCACTTGGAGAACACAGAAAACACACCAAGGTGCTGCTGCAAGCAAAGTTACAGAGGTTTCCCAGAGTGTTGCTTTTCTCGAGAAAAGAGCGCTTTACAGCGCTTTCTGGCTGCTAGAGACATGCAGAAAGAGCAAGTGTGGCAGAATGTGTTCCAAAGCAGCTGGAGCTACCACGGGCTCCGGACAGGCTTATTTTCACTTGGAGAACACAGAAAACACACCAAGGTGCTGCTGCAAGCAAAGTTACAGAGGTTTCCCAGAGTGTTGCTTTTCTCGAGAAAAGAGCGCTTTACAGCGCTTTCTGGCTGCTAGAGACATGCAGAAAGAGCAAGTGTGGCAGAATGTGTTCCAAAGCAGCTGGAGCTACCACGGGCTCCGGACAGGCTTATTTTCACTTGGAGAACACAGAAAACACACCAAGGTGCTGCTGCAAGCAAAGTTACAGAGGTTTCCCAGAGTGTTGCTTTTCTCGAGAAAAGAGCGCTTTACAGCGCTTTCTGGCTGCTAGAGACATGCAGAAAGAGCAAGTGTGGCAGAATGTGTTCCAAAGCAGCTGGAGCTACCACGGGCTCCGGACAGGCTTATTTTCACTTGGAGAACACAGAAAACACACCAAGGTGCTGCTGCAAGCAAAGTTACAGAGGTTTCCCAGAGTGTTGCTTTTCTCGAGAAAAGAGCGCTTTACAGCGCTTTCTGGCTGCTAGAGACATGCAGAAAGAGCAAGTGTGGCAGAATGTGTTCCAAAGCAGCTGGAGCTACCACGGGCTCCGGACAGGCTTATTTTCACTTGGAGAACACAGAAAACACACCAAGGTGCTGCTGCAAGCAAAGTTACAGAGGTTTCCCAGAGTGTTGCTTTTCTCGAGAAAAGAGCGCTTTACAGCGCTTTCTGGCTGCTAGAGACATGCAGAAAGAGCAAGTGTGGCAGAATGTGTTCCAAAGCAGCTGGAGCTACCACGGGCTCCGGACAGGCTTATTTTCACTTGGAGAACACAGAAAACACACCAAGGTGCTGCTGCAAGCAAAGTTACAGAGGTTTCCCAGAGTGTTGCTTTTCTCGAGAAAAGAGCGCTTTACAGCGCTTTCTGGCTGCTAGAGACATGCAGAAAGAGCAAGTGTGGCAGAATGTGTTCCAAAGCAGCTGGAGCTACCACGGGCTCCGGACAGGCTTATTTTCACTTGGAGAACACAGAAAACACACCAAGGTGCTGCTGCAAGCAAAGTTACAGAGGTTTCCCAGAGTGTTGCTTTTCTCGAGAAAAGAGCGCTTTACAGCGCTTTCTGGCTGCTAGAGACATGCAGAAAGAGCAAGTGTGGCAGAATGTGTTCCAAAGCAGCTGGAGCTACCACGGGCTCCGGACAGGCTTATTTTCACTTGGAGAACACAGAAAACACACCAAGGTGCTGCTGCAAGCAAAGTTACAGAGGTTTCCCAGAGTGTTGCTTTTCTCGAGAAAAGAGCGCTTTACAGCGCTTTCTGGCTGCTAGAGACATGCAGAAAGAGCAAGTGTGGCAGAATGTGTTCCAAAGCAGCTGGAGCTACCACGGGCTCCGGACAGGCTTATTTTCACTTGGAGAACACAGAAAACACACCAAGGTGCTGCTGCAAGCAAAGTTACAGAGGTTTCCCAGAGTGTTGCTTTTCTCGAGAAAAGAGCGCTTTACAGCGCTTTCTGGCTGCTAGAGACATGCAGAAAGAGCAAGTGTGGCAGAATGTGTTCCAAAGCAGCTGGAGCTACCACGGGCTCCGGACAGGCTTATTTTCACTTGGAGAACACAGAAAACACACCAAGGTGCTGCTGCAAGCAAAGTTACAGAGGTTTCCCAGAGTGTTGCTTTTCTCGAGAAAAGAGCGCTTTACAGCGCTTTCTGGCTGCTAGAGACATGCAGAAAGAGCAAGTGTGGCAGAATGTGTTCCAAAGCAGCTGGAGCTACCACGGGCTCCGGACAGGCTTATTTTCACTTGGAGAACACAGAAAACACACCAAGGTGCTGCTGCAAGCAAAGTTACAGAGGTTTCCCAGAGTGTTGCTTTTCTCGAGAAAAGAGCGCTTTACAGCGCTTTCTGGCTGCTAGAGACATGCAGAAAGAGCAAGTGTGGCAGAATGTGTTCCAAAGCAGCTGGAGCTACCACGGGCTCCGGACAGGCTTATTTTCACTTGGAGAACACAGAAAACACACCAAGGTGCTGCTGCAAGCAAAGTTACAGAGGTTTCCCAGAGTGTTGCTTTTCTCGAGAAAAGAGCGCTTTACAGCGCTTTCTGGCTGCTAGAGACATGCAGAAAGAGCAAGTGTGGCAGAATGTGTTCCAAAGCAGCTGGAGCTACCACGGGCTCCGGACAGGCTTATTTTCACTTGGAGAACACAGAAAACACACCAAGGTGCTGCTGCAAGCAAAGTTACAGAGGTTTCCCAGAGTGTTGCTTTTCTCGAGAAAAGAGCGCTTTACAGCGCTTTCTGGCTGCTAGAGACATGCAGAAAGAGCAAGTGTGGCAGAATGTGTTCCAAAGCAGCTGGAGCTACCACGGGCTCCGGACAGGCTTATTTTCACTTGGAGAACACAGAAAACACACCAAGGTGCTGCTGCAAGCAAAGTTACAGAGGTTTCCCAGAGTGTTGCTTTTCTCGAGAAAAGAGCGCTTTACAGCGCTTTCTGGCTGCTAGAGACATGCAGAAAGAGCAAGTGTGGCAGAATGTGTTCCAAAGCAGCTGGAGCTACCACGGGCTCCGGACAGGCTTATTTTCACTTGGAGAACACAGAAAACACACCAAGGTGCTGCTGCAAGCAAAGTTACAGAGGTTTCCCAGAGTGTTGCTTTTCTCGAGAAAAGAGCGCTTTACAGCGCTTTCTGGCTGCTAGAGACATGCAGAAAGAGCAAGTGTGGCAGAATGTGTTCCAAAGCAGCTGGAGCTACCACGGGCTCCCGACAGGCTTATTTTCACTTGGAGAACACAGAAAACACACCAAGGTGCTGCTGCAAGCAAAGTTACAGAGGTTTCCCAGAGTGTTGCTTTTCTCGAGAAAAGAGCGCTTTACAGCGCTTTCTGGCTGCTAGAGACATGCAGTAAGAGCAAGTGTGGCAGAATGTGTTCCAAAGCAGCTGGAGCTACCACGGGCTCCGCACAGGCTTATTTTCACTTGGAGAACACAGAAAACACACCAAGGTGCTGCTGCAAGCAAAGTTACAGAGGTTTCCCAGAGTGTTGCTTTTCTCGAGAAAAGAGCGCTTTACAGCGCTTTCTGGCTGCTAGAGACATGCAGAAAGAGCAAGTGTGGCAGAATGTGTTCCAAAGCAGCTGGAGCTACCACGGGCTCCCCACAGGCTTATTTTCACTTGGAGAACACAGAAAACACACCAAGGTGCTGCTGCAAGCAAAGTTACAGAGGTTTCCCAGAGTGTTGCTTTTCTCGAGAAAAGAGCGCTTTACAGCGCTTTCTGGCTGCTAGAGACATGCAGAAAGAGCAAGTGTGGCAGAATGTGTTCCAAAGCAGCTGGAGCTACCACGGGCTCCCCACAGGCTTATTTTCACTTGGAGAACACAGAAAACACACCAAGGTGCTGCTGCAAGCAAAGTTACAGAGGTTTCCCAGAGTGTTGCTTTTCTCGAGAAAAGAGCGCTTTACAGCGCTTTCTGGCTGCTAGAGACATGCAGAAAGAGCAAGTGTGGCAGAATGTGTTCCAAAGCAGCTGGAGCTACCACGGGCTCCCCACAGGCTTATTTTCACTTGGAGAACACAGAAAACACACCAAGGTGCTGCTGCAAGCAAAGTTACAGAGGTTTCCCAGAGTGTTGCTTTTCTCGAGAAAAGAGCGCTTTACAGCGCTTTCTGGCTGCTAGAGACATGCAGAAAGAGCAAGTGTGGCAGAATGTGTTCCAAAGCAGCTGGAGCTACCACGGGCTCCCCACAGGCTTATTTTCACTTGGAGAACACAGAAAACACACCAAGGTGCTGCTGCAAGCAAAGTTACAGAGGTTTCCCAGAGTGTTGCTTTTCTCGAGAAAAGAGCGCTTTACAGCGCTTTCTGGCTGCTAGAGACATGCAGAAAGAGCAAGTGTGGCAGAATGTGTTCCAAAGCAGCTGGAGCTACCACGGGCTCCCCACAGGCTTATTTTCACTTGGAGAACACAGAAAACACACCAAGGTGCTGCTGCAAGCAAAGTTACAGAGGTTTCCCAGAGTGTTGCTTTTCTCGAGAAAAGAGCGCTTTACAGCGCTTTCTGGCTGCTAGAGACATGCAGAAAGAGCAAGTGTGGCAGAATGTGTTCCAAAGCAGCTGGAGCTACCACGGGCTCCCGACAGGCTTATTTTCACTTGGAGAACACAGAAAACACACCAAGGTGCTGCTGCAAGCAAAGTTACAGAGGTTTCCCAGAGTGTTGCTTTTCTCGAGAAAAGAGCGCTTTACAGCGCTTTCTGGCTGCTAGAGACATGCAGAAAGAGCAAGTGTGGCAGAATGTGTTCCAAAGCAGCTGGAGCTACCACGGGCTCCCCACAGGCTTATTTTCACTTGGAGAACACAGAAAACACACCAAGGTGCTGCTGCAAGCAAAGTTACAGAGGTTTCCCAGAGTGTTGCTTTTCTCGAGAAAAGAGCGCTTTACAGCGCTTTCTGGCTGCTAGAGACATGCAGAAAGAGCAAGTGTGGCAGAATGTGTTCCAAAGCAGCTGGAGCTACCACGGGCTCCCGACAGGCTTATTTTCACTTGGAGAACACAGAAAACACACCAAGGTGCTGCTGCAAGCAAAGTTACAGAGGTTTCCCAGAGTGTTGCTTTTCTCGAGAAAAGAGCGCTTTACAGCGCTTTCTGGCTGCTAGAGACATGCAGAAAGAGCAAGTGTGGCAGAATGTGTTCCAAAGCAGCTGGAGCTACCACGGGCTCCCGACAGGCTTATTTTCACTTGGAGAACACAGAAAACACACCAAGGTGCTGCTGCAAGCAAAGTTACAGAGGTTTCCCAGAGTGTTGCTTTTCTCGAGAAAAGAGCGCTTTACAGCGCTTTCTGGCTGCTAGAGACATGCAGAAAGAGCAAGTGTGGCAGAATGTGTTCCAAAGCAGCTGGAGCTACCACGGGCTCCCGACAGGCTTATTTTCACTTGGAGAACACAGAAAACACACCAAGGTGCTGCTGCAAGCAAAGTTACAGAGGTTTCCCAGAGTGTTGCTTTTCTCGAGAAAAGAGCGCTTTACAGCGCTTTCTGGCTGCTAGAGACATGCAGAAAGAGCAAGTGTGGCAGAATGTGTTCCAAAGCAGCTGGAGCTACCACGGGCTCCCGACAGGCTTATTTTCACTTGGAGAACACAGAAAACACACCAAGGTGCTGCTGCAAGCAAAGTTACAGAGGTTTCCCAGAGTGTTGCTTTTCTCGAGAAAAGAGCGCTTTACAGCGCTTTCTGGCTGCTAGAGACATGCAGAAAGAGCAAGTGTGGCAGAATGTGTTCCAAAGCAGCTGGAGCTACCACGGGCTCCCCACAGGCTTATTTTCACTTGGAGAACACAGAAAACACACCAAGGTGCTGCTGCAAGCAAAGTTACAGAGGTTTCCCAGAGTGTTGCTTTTCTCGAGAAAAGAGCGCTTTACAGCGCTTTCTGGCTGCTAGAGACATGCAGAAAGAGCAAGTGTGGCAGAATGTGTTCCAAAGCAGCTGGAGCTACCACGGGCTCCCCACAGGCTTATTTTCACTTGGAGAACACAGAAAACACACCAAGGTGCTGCTGCAAGCAAAGTTACAGAGGTTTCCCAGAGTGTTGCTTTTCTCGAGAAAAGAGCGCTTTACAGCGCTTTCTGGCTGCTAGAGACATGCAGAAAGAGCAAGTGTGGCAGAATGTGTTCCAAAGCAGCTGGAGCTACCACGGGCTCCCCACAGGCTTATTTTCACTTGGAGAACACAGAAAACACACCAAGGTGCTGCTGCAAGCAAAGTTACAGAGGTTTCCCAGAGTGTTGCTTTTCTCGAGAAAAGAGCGCTTTACAGCGCTTTCTGGCTGCTAGAGACATGCAGAAAGAGCAAGTGTGGCAGAATGTGTTCCAAAGCAGCTGGAGCTACCACGGGCTCCCCACAGGCTTATTTTCACTTGGAGAACACAGAAAACACACCAAGGTGCTGCTGCAAGCAAAGTTACAGAGGTTTCCCAGAGTGTTGCTTTTCTCGAGAAAAGAGCGCTTTACAGCGCTTTCTGGCTGCTAGAGACATGCAGAAAGAGCAAGTGTGGCAGAATGTGTTCCAAAGCAGCTGGAGCTACCACGGGCTCCCCACAGGCTTATTTTCACTTGGAGAACACAGAAAACACACCAAGGTGCTGCTGCAAGCAAAGTTACAGAGGTTTCCCAGAGTGTTGCTTTTCTCGAGAAAAGAGCGCTTTACAGCGCTTTCTGGCTGCTAGAGACATGCAGAAAGAGCAAGTGTGGCAGAATGTGTTCCAAAGCAGCTGGAGCTACCACGGGCTCCCCACAGGCTTATTTTCACTTGGAGAACACAGAAAACACACCAAGGTGCTGCTGCAAGCAAAGTTACAGAGGTTTCCCAGAGTGTTGCTTTTCTCGAGAAAAGAGCGCTTTACAGCGCTTTCTGGCTGCTAGAGACATGCAGAAAGAGCAAGTGTGGCAGAATGTGTTCCAAAGCAGCTGGAGCTACCACGGGCTCCCCACAGGCTTATTTTCACTTGGAGAACACAGAAAACACACCAAGGTGCTGCTGCAAGCAAAGTTACAGAGGTTTCCCAGAGTGTTGCTTTTCTCGAGAAAAGAGCGCTTTACAGCGCTTTCTGGCTGCTAGAGACATGCAGAAAGAGCAAGTGTGGCAGAATGTGTTCCAAAGCAGCTGGAGCTACCACGGGCTCCGGACAGGCTTATTTTCACTTGGAGAACACAGAAAACACACCAAGGTGCTGCTGCAAGCAAAGTTACAGAGGTTTCCCAGAGTGTTGCTTTTCTCGAGAAAAGAGCGCTTTACAGCGCTTTCTGGCTGCTAGAGACATGCAGAAAGAGCAAGTGTGGCAGAATGTGTTCCAAAGCAGCTGGAGCTACCACGGGCTCCGGACAGGCTTATTTTCACTTGGAGAACACAGAAAACACACCAAGGTGCTGCTGCAAGCAAAGTTACAGAGGTTTCCCAGAGTGTTGCTTTTCTCGAGAAAAGAGCGCTTTACAGCGCTTTCTGGCTGCTAGAGACATGCAGAAAGAGCAAGTGTGGCAGAATGTGTTCCAAAGCAGCTGGAGCTACCACGGGCTCCCCACAGGCTTATTTTCACTTGGAGAACACAGAAAACACACCAAGGTGCTGCTGCAAGCAAAGTTACAGAGGTTTCCCAGAGTGTTGCTTTTCTCGAGAAAAGAGCGCTTTACAGCGCTTTCTGGCTGCTAGAGACATGCAGAAAGAGCAAGTGTGGCAGAATGTGTTCCAAAGCAGCTGGAGCTACCACGGGCTCCGGACAGGCTTATTTTCACTTGGAGAACACAGAAAACACACCAAGGTGCTGCTGCAAGCAAAGTTACAGAGGTTTCCCAGAGTGTTGCTTTTCTCGAGAAAAGAGCGCTTTACAGCGCTTTCTGGCTGCTAGAGACATGCAGAAAGAGCAAGTGTGGCAGAATGTGTTCCAAAGCAGCTGGAGCTACCACGGGCTCCGGACAGGCTTATTTTCACTTGGAGAACACAGAAAACACACCAAGGTGCTGCTGCAAGCAAAGTTACAGAGGTTTCCCAGAGTGTTGCTTTTCTCGAGAAAAGAGCGCTTTACAGCGCTTTCTGGCTGCTAGAGACATGCAGAAAGAGCAAGTGTGGCAGAATGTGTTCCAAAGCAGCTGGAGCTACCACGGGCTCCGGACAGGCTTATTTTCACTTGGAGAACACAGAAAACACACCAAGGTGTTGCTGCAAGCAAAGTTACAGAGGTTTCCCAGAGTGTTGCTTTTCTCGAGAAAAGAGCGCTTTACAGCGCTTTCTGGCTGCTAGAGACATGCAGAAAGAGCAAGTGTGGCAGAATGTGTTCCCAAAGCAGCTGGAGCTACCACGGGCTCCGGACAGGCTTATTTTCACTTGGAGAACACAGAAAACACACCAAGGTGCTGCTGCAAGCAAAGTTACAGAGGTTTCCCAGAGTGTTGCTTTTCTCGAGAAAAGAGCGCTTTACAGCGCTTTCTGGCTGCTAGAGACATGCAGAAAGAGCAAGTGTGGCAGAATGTGTTCCAAAGCAGCTGGAGCTACCACGGGCTCTCCACAGGCTTATTTTCACTTGGAGAACACAGAAAACACACCAAGGTGCTGCTGCAAGCAAAGTTACAGAGGTTTCCCAGAGTGTTGCTTTTCTCGAGAAAAGAGCGCTTTACAGCGCTTTCTGGCTGCTAGAGACATGCAGAAAGAGCAAGTGTGGCAGAATGTGTTCCAAAGCAGCTGGAGCTACCACGGGCTCCCCACAGGCTTATTTTCACTTGGAGAACACAGAAAACACACCAAGGTGCTGCTGCAAGCAAAGTTACAGAGGTTTCCCAGAGTGTTGCTTTTCTCGAGAAAAGAGCGCTTTACAGCGCTTTCTGGCTGCTAGAGACATGCAGAAAGAGCAAGTGTGGCAGAATGTGTTCCAAAGCAGCTGGAGCTACCACGGGCTCCCCACAGGCTTATTTTCACTTGGAGAACACAGAAAACACACCAAGGTGCTGCTGCAAGCAAAGTTACAGAGGTTTCCCAGAGTGTTGCTTTTCTCGAGAAAAGAGCGCTTTACAGCGCTTTCTGGCTGCTAGAGACATGCAGAAAGAGCAAGTGTGGCAGAATGTGTTCCAAAGCAGCTGGAGCTACCACGGGCTCCGACAGGCTTATTTTCACTTGGAGAACACAGAAAACACACCAAGGTGCTGCTGCAAGCAAAGTTACAGAGGTTTCCCAGAGTGTTGCTTTTCTCGAGAAAAGAGCGCTTTACAGTGCTTTCTGGCTGCTAGAGACATGCAGAAAGGGCAAGTGTGGCAGAATGTGTTCCAAAGCAGCTGGAGCTACCACGGGCTCCCCACAGGCTTCTTTTCACTTGGAGAACACAGAAAACACACCAAGGTGCTGCTGCAAGCAAAGTTACAGAGGTTTCCCAGAGTGTTGCTTTTCTCGAGAAAAGAGCGCTTTACAGCGCTTTCTGGCTGCTAGAGACATGCAGAAAGAGCAAGTGTGGCAGAATGTGTTCCAAAGCAGCTGGAGCTACCACGGGCTCCGGACAGGCTTATTTTCACTTGGAGAACACAGAAAACACACCAAGGTGCTGCTGCAAGCAAAGTTACAGAGGTTTCCCAGAGTGTTGCTTTTCTCGAGAAAAGAGCGCTTTACAGCGCTTTCTGGCTGCTAGAGACATGCAGAAAGAGCAAGTGTGGCAGAATGTGTTCCAAAGCAGCTGGAGCTACCACGGGCTCCGGACAGGCTTATTTTCACTTGGAGAACACAGAAAACACACCAAGGTGCTGCTGCAAGCAAAGTTACAGAGGTTTCCCAGAGTGTTGCTTTTCTCGAGGAAAAGAGCGCTTTACAGCGCTTTCTGGCTGCTAGAGACATGCAGAAAGAGCAAGTGTGGCAGAATGTGTTCCAAAGCAGCTGGAGCTACCACGGGCTCCGGACAGGCTTATTTTCACTTGGAGAACACAGAAAACACACCAAGGTGCTGCTGCAAGCAAAGTTACAGAGGTTTTCCCAGAGTGTTGCTTTTCTCGAGAAAAGAGCGCTTTACAGCGCTTTCTGGCTGCTAGAGACATGCAGAAAGAGCAAGTGTGGCAGAATGTGTTCCAAAGCAGCTGGAGCTACCACGGGCTCCCCACAGGCTTATTTTCACTTGGAGAACACAGAAAACACACCAAGGTGCTGCTGCAAGCAAAGTTACAGAGGTTTCCCAGAGGGTTGCTTTTCTCGAGAAAAGAGCGCTTTACAGCGCTTTCTGGCTGCTAGAGACATGCAGAAAGAGCAAGTGTGGCAGAATGTGTTCCAAAGCAGCTGGAGCTACCACGGGCTCCGCACAGGCTTATTTTCACTTGGAGAACACAGAAAACACACCAAGGTGTTGCTGCAAGCAAAGTTACAGAGGTTTCCCAGAGTGTTGCTTTTCTCGAGAAAAGAGCGCTTTACAGCGCTTCTGGCTGCTAGAGACATGCAGAAAGAGCAAGTGTGGCAGAATGTGTTCCAAAGCAGCTGGCGCTACCACGGGCTCCCCACAGGCTTATTTTCACTTGGAGAACACAGAAAACACACCAAGGTGCTGCTGCAAGCAAAGTTACAGAGGTTTCCCAGAGTGTTGCTTTTCTCGAGAAAAGAGCGCTTTACAGCGCTTTCTGGCTGCTAGAGACATGCAGAAAGAGCAAGTGTGGCAGAATGTGTTCCAAAGCAGCTGGAGCTACCACGGGCTCCCCACAGGCTTATTTTCACTTGGAGAACACAGAAAACACACCAAGGTGCTGCTGCAAGCAAAGTTACAGAGGTTTCCCAGAGTGTTGCTTTTCTCGAGAAAAGAGCGCTTTACAGCGCTTTCTGGCTGCTAGAGACATGCAGAAAGAGCAAGTGTGGCAGAATGTGTTCCAAAGCAGCTGGAGCTACCACGGGCTCCCCACAGGCTTATTTTCACTTGGAGAACACAGAAAACACACCAAGGTGCTGCTGCAAGCAAAGTTACAGAGGTTTCCCAGAGTGTTGCTTTTCTCGAGAAAAGAGCGCTTTACAGCGCTTTCTGGCTGCTAGAGACATGCAGAAAGAGCAAGTGTGGCAGAATGTGTTCCAAAGCAGCTGGAGCTACCACGGGCTCCCCACAGGCTTATTTTCACTTGGAGAACACAGAAAACACACCAAGGTGCTGCTGCAAGCAAAGTTACAGAGGTTTCCCAGAGTGTTGCTTTTCTCGAGAAAAGAGCGCTTTACAGCGCTTTCTGGCTGCTAGAGACATGCAGAAAGAGCAAGTGTGGCAGAATGTGTTCCAAAGCAGCTGGAGCTACCACGGGCTCCCCACAGGCTTATTTTCACTTGGAGAACACAGAAAACACACCAAGGTGCTGCTGCAAGCAAAGTTACAGAGGTTTCCCAGAGTGTTGCTTTTCTCGAGAAAAGAGCGCTTTACAGCGCTTTCTGGCTGCTAGAGACATGCAGAAAGAGCAAGTGTGGCAGAATGTGTTCCAAAGCAGCTGGAGCTACCACGGGCTCCCGACAGGCTTATTTTCACTTGGAGAACACAGAAAACACACCAAGGTGCTGCTGCAAGCAAAGTTACAGAGGTTTCCCAGAGTGTTGCTTTTCTCGAGAAAAGAGCGCTTTACAGCGCTTTCTGGCTGCTAGAGACATGCAGAAAGAGCAAGTGTGGCAGAATGTGTTCCAAAGCAGCTGGAGCTACCACGGGCTCCCGACAGGCTTATTTTCACTTGGAGAACACAGAAAACACACCAAGGTGCTGCTGCAAGCAAAGTTACAGAGGTTTCCCAGAGTGTTGCTTTTCTCGAGAAAAGAGCGCTTTACAGCGCTTTCTGGCTGCTAGAGACATGCAGAAAGAGCAAGTGTGGCAGAATGTGTTCCAAAGCAGCTGGAGCTACCACGGGCTCCCGACAGGCTTATTTTCACTTGGAGAACACAGAAAACACACCAAGGTGCTGCTGCAAGCAAAGTTACAGAGGTTTCCCAGAGTGTTGCTTTTCTCGAGAAAAGAGCGCTTTACAGCGCTTTCTGGCTGCTAGAGACATGCAGAAAGAGCAAGTGTGGCAGAATGTGTTCCAAAGCAGCTGGAGCTACCACGGGCTCCCCACAGGCTTATTTTCACTTGGAGAACACAGAAAACACACCAAGGTGCTGCTGCAAGCAAAGTTACAGAGGTTTCCCAGAGTGTTGCTTTTCTCGAGAAAAGAGCGCTTTACAGCGCTTTCTGGCTGCTAGAGACATGCAGAAAGAGCAAGTGTGGCAGAATGTGTTCCAAAGCAGCTGGAGCTACCACGGGCTCCCCACAGGCTTATTTTCACTTGGAGAACACAGAAAACACACCAAGGTGCTGCTGCAAGCAAAGTTACAGAGGTTTCCCAGAGTGTTGCTTTTCTCGAGAAAAGAGCGCTTTACAGCGCTTTCTGGCTGCTAGAGACATGCAGAAAGAGCAAGTGTGGCAGAATGTGTTCCAAAGCAGCTGGAGCTACCACGGGCTCCCCACAGGCTTATTTTCACTTGGAGAACACAGAAAACACACCAAGGTGCTGCTGCAAGCAAAGTTACAGAGGTTTCCCAGAGTGTTGCTTTTCTCGAGAAAAGAGCGCTTTACAGCGCTTTCTGGCTGCTAGAGACATGCAGAAAGAGCAAGTGTGGCAGAATGTGTTCCAAAGCAGCTGGAGCTACCACGGGCTCCCCACAGGCTTATTTTCACTTGGAGAACACAGAAAACACACCAAGGTGCTGCTGCAAGCAAAGTTACAGAGGTTTCCCAGAGTGTTGCTTTTCTCGAGAAAAGAGCGCTTTACAGCGCTTTCTGGCTGCTAGAGACATGCAGAAAGAGCAAGTGTGGCAGAATGTGTTCCAAAGCAGCTGGAGCTACCACGGGCTCCCCACAGGCTTATTTTCACTTGGAGAACACAGAAAACACACCAAGGTGCTGCTGCAAGCAAAGTTACAGAGGTTTCCCAGAGTGTTGCTTTTCTCGAGAAAAGAGCGCTTTACAGCGCTTTCTGGCTGCTAGAGACATGCAGAAAGAGCAAGTGTGGCAGAATGTGTTCCAAAGCAGCTGGAGCTACCACGGGCTCCCGACAGGCTTATTTTCACTTGGAGAACACAGAAAACACACCAAGGTGCTGCTGCAAGCAAAGTTACAGAGGTTTCCCAGAGTGTTGCTTTTCTCGAGAAAAGAGCGCTTTACAGCGCTTTCTGGCTGCTAGAGACATGCAGAAAGAGCAAGTGTGGCAGAATGTGTTCCAAAG
Organism: Zosterops lateralis; assembly: GCF_965231275.1. Classification (NCBI taxonomy): domain Eukaryota; kingdom Metazoa; phylum Chordata; class Aves; order Passeriformes; family Zosteropidae; genus Zosterops; species Zosterops lateralis. Next base: position 127,760 of record NW_028154574.1, read on the forward strand.
CAGCTGGAGCTACCACGGGCTCCCGACAGGCTTATTTTCACTTGGAGAACACAGAAAACACACCAAGGTGCTGCTGCAAGCAAAGTTACAGAGGTTTCCCAGAGTGTTGCTTTTCTCGAGAAAAGAGCGCTTTACAGCGCTTTCTGGCTGCTAGAGACATGCAGAAAGAGCAAGTGTGGCAGAATGTGTTCCAAAGCAGCTGGAGCTACCACGGGCTCCCCACAGGCTTATTTTCACTTGGAGAACACAGAAAACACACCAAGGTGCTGCTGCAAGCAAAGTTACAGAGGTTTCCCAGAGTGTTGCTTTTCTCGAGAAAAGAGCGCTTTACAGCGCTTTCTGGCTGCTAGAGACATGCAGAAAGAGCAAGTGTGGCAGAATGTGTTCCAAAGCAGCTGGAGCTACCACGGGCTCCCCACAGGCTTATTTTCACTTGGAGAACACAGAAAACACACCAAGGTGCTGCTGCAAGCAAAGTTACAGAGGTTTCCCAGAGTGTTGCTTTTCTCGAGAAAAGAGCGCTTTACAGCGCTTTCTGGCTGCTAGAGACATGCAGAAAGAGCAAGTGTGGCAGAATGTGTTCCAAAGCAGCTGGAGCTACCACGGGCTCCCCACAGGCTTATTTTCACTTGGAGAACACAGAAAACACACCAAGGTGCTGCTGCAAGCAAAGTTACAGAGGTTTCCCAGAGTGTTGCTTTTCTCGAGAAAAGAGCGCTTTACAGCGCTTTCTGGCTGCTAGAGACATGCAGAAAGAGCAAGTGTGGCAGAATGTGTTCCAAAGCAGCTGGAGCTACCACGGGCTCCCCACAGGCTTATTTTCACTTGGAGAACACAGAAAACACACCAAGGTGCTGCTGCAAGCAAAGTTACAGAGGTTTCCCAGAGTGTTGCTTTTCTCGAGAAAAGAGCGCTTTACAGCGCTTTCTGGCTGCTAGAGACATGCAGAAAGAGCAAGTGTGGCAGAATGTGTTCCAAAGCAGCTGGAGCTACCACGGGCTCCCCACAGGCTTATTTTCACTTGGAGAACACAGAAAACACACCAAGGTGCTGCTGCAAGCAAAGTTACAGAGGTTTCCCAGAGTGTTGCTTTTCTCGAGAAAAGAGCGCTTTACAGCGCTTTCTGGCTGCTAGAGACATGCAGAAAGAGCAAGTGTGGCAGAATGGTTCCAAAGCAGCTGGAGCTACCACGGGCTCCCCACAGGCTTATTTTCACTTGGAGAACACAGAAAACACACCAAGGTGCTGCTGCAAGCAAAGTTACAGAGGTTTCCCAGAGTGTTGCTTTTCTCGAGAAAAGAGCGCTTTACAGCGCTTTCTGGCTGCTAGAGACATGCAGAAAGAGCAAGTGTGGCAGAATGTGTTCCAAAGCAGCTGGAGCTACCACGGGCTCCCCACAGGCTTATTTTCACTTGGAGAACACAGAAAACACACCAAGGTGCTGCTGCAAGCAAAGTTACAGAGGTTTCCCAGAGTGTTGCTTTTCTCGAGAAAAGAGCGCTTTACAGCGCTTTCTGGCTGCTAGAGACATGCAGAAAGAGCAAGTGTGGCAGAATGTGTTCCAAAGCAGCTGGAGCTACCACGGGCTCCCGACAGGCTTATTTTCACTTGGAGAACACAGAAAACACACCAAGGTGCTGCTGCAAGCAAAGTTACAGAGGTTTCCCAGAGTGTTGCTTTTCTCGAGAAAAGAGCGCTTTACAGCGCTTTCTGGCTGCTAGAGACATGCAGAAAGAGCAAGTGTGGCAGAATGTGTTCCAAAGCAGCTGGAGCTACCACGGGCTCCCGACAGGCTTATTTTCACTTGGAGAACACAGAAAACACACCAAGGTGCTGCTGCAAGCAAAGTTACAGAGGTTTCCCAGAGTGTTGCTTTTCTCGAGAAAAGAGCGCTTTACAGCGCTTTCTGGCTGCTAGAGACATGCAGAAAGAGCAAGTGTGGCAGAATGTGTTCCAAAGCAGCTGGAGCTACCACGGGCTCCCGACAGGCTTATTTTCACTTGGAGAACACAGAAAACACACCAAGGTGCTGCTGCAAGCAAAGTTACAGAGGTTTCCCAGAGTGTTGCTTTTCTCGAGAAAAGAGCGCTTTACAGCGCTTTCTGGCTGCTAGAGACATGCAGAAAGAGCAAGTGTGGCAGAATGTGTTCCAAAGCAGCTGGAGCTACCACGGGCTCCCGACAGGCTTATTTTCACTTGGAGAACACAGAAAACACACCAAGGTGCTGCTGCAAGCAAAGTTACAGAGGTTTCCCAGAGTGTTGCTTTTCTCGAGAAAAGAGCGCTTTACAGCGCTTTCTGGCTGCTAGAGACATGCAGAAAGAGCAAGTGTGGCAGAATGTGTTCCAAAGCAGCTGGAGCTACCACGGGCTCCCGACAGGCTTATTTTCACTTGGAGAACACAGAAAACACACCAAGGTGCTGCTGCAAGCAAAGTTACAGAGGTTTCCCAGAGTGTTGCTTTTCTCGAGAAAAGAGCGCTTTACAGCGCTTTCTGGCTGCTAGAGACATGCAGAAAGAGCAAGTGTGGCAGAATGTGTTCCAAAGCAGCTGGAGCTACCACGGGCTCCGGACAGGCTTATTTTCACTTGGAGAACACAGAAAACACACCAAGGTGCTGCTGCAAGCAAAGTTACAGAGGTTTCCCAGAGTGTTGCTTTTCTCGAGAAAAGAGCGCTTTACAGCGCTTTCTGGCTGCTAGAGACATGCAGAAAGAGCAAGTGTGGCAGAATGTGTTCCAAAGCAGCTGGAGCTACCACGGGCTCCCGACAGGCTTATTTTCACTTGGAGAACACAGAAAACACACCAAGGTGCTGCTGCAAGCAAAGTTACAGAGGTTTCCCAGAGTGTTGCTTTTCTCGAGAAAAGAGCGCTTTACAGCGCTTTCTGGCTGCTAGAGACATGCAGAAAGAGCAAGTGTGGCAGAATGTGTTCCAAAGCAGCTGGAGCTACCACGGGCTCCCGACAGGCTTATTTTCACTTGGAGAACACAGAAAACACACCAAGGTGCTGCTGCAAGCAAAGTTACAGAGGTTTCCCAGAGTGTTGCTTTTCTCGAGAAAAGAGCGCTTTACAGCGCTTTCTGGCTGCTAGAGACATGCAGAAAGAGCAAGTGTGGCAGAATGTGTTCCAAAGCAGCTGGAGCTACCACGGGCTCCGGACAGGCTTATTTTCACTTGGAGAACACAGAAAACACACCAAGGTGCTGCTGCAAGCAAAGTTACAGAGGTTTCCCAGAGTGTTGCTTTTCTCGAGAAAAGAGCGCTTTACAGCGCTTTCTGGCTGCTAGAGACATGCAGAAAGAGCAAGTGTGGCAGAATGTGTTCCAAAGCAGCTGGAGCTACCACGGGCTCCCGACAGGCTTATTTTCACTTGGAGAACACAGAAAACACACCAAGGTGCTGCTGCAAGCAAAGTTACAGAGGTTTCCCAGAGTGTTGCTTTTCTCGAGAAAAGAGCGCTTTACAGCGCTTTCTGGCTGCTAGAGACATGCAGAAAGAGCAAGTGTGGCAGAATGTGTTCCAAAGCAGCTGGAGCTACCACGGGCTCCGGACAGGCTTATTTTCACTTGGAGAACACAGAAAACACACCAAGGTGCTGCTGCAAGCAAAGTTACAGAGGTTTCCCAGAGTGTTGCTTTTCTCGAGAAAAGAGCGCTTTACAGCGCTTTCTGGCTGCTAGAGACATGCAGAAAGAGCAAGTGTGGCAGAATGTGTTCCAAAGCAGCTGGAGCTACCACGGGCTCCGGACAGGCTTATTTTCACTTGGAGAACACAGAAAACACACCAAGGTGCTGCTGCAAGCAAAGTTACAGAGGTTTCCCAGAGTGTTGCTTTTCTCGAGAAAAGAGCGCTTTACAGCGCTTTCTGGCTGCTAGAGACATGCAGAAAGAGCAAGTGTGGCAGAATGTGTTCCAAAGCAGCTGGAGCTACCACGGGCTCCGGACAGGCTTATTTTCACTTGGAGAACACAGAAAACACACCAAGGTGCTGCTGCAAGCAAAGTTACAGAGGTTTCCCAGAGTGTTGCTTTTCTCGAGAAAAGAGCGCTTTACAGCGCTTTCTGGCTGCTAGAGACATGCAGAAAGAGCAAGTGTGGCAGAATGTGTTCCAAAGCAGCTGGAGCTACCACGGGCTCCGGACAGGCTTATTTTCACTTGGAGAACACAGAAAACACACCAAGGTGCTGCTGCAAGCAAAGTTACAGAGGTTTCCCAGAGTGTTGCTTTTCTCGAGAAAAGAGCGCTTTACAGCGCTTTCTGGCTGCTAGAGACATGCAGAAAGAGCAAGTGTGGCAGAATGTGTTCCAAAGCAGCTGGAGCTACCACGGGCTCCGGACAGGCTTATTTTCACTTGGAGAACACAGAAAACACACCAAGGTGCTGCTGCAAGCAAAGTTACAGAGGTTTCCCAGAGTGTTGCTTTTCTCGAGAAAAGAGCGCTTTACAGCGCTTTCTGGCTGCTAGAGACATGCAGAAAGAGCAAGTGTGGCAGAATGTGTTCCAAAGCAGCTGGAGCTACCACGGGCTCCCGACAGGCTTATTTTCACTTGGAGAACACAGAAAACACACCAAGGTGCTGCTGCAAGCAAAGTTACAGAGGTTTCCCAGAGTGTTGCTTTTCTCGAGAAAAGAGCGCTTTACAGCGCTTTCTGGCTGCTAGAGACATGCAGAAAGAGCAAGTGTGGCAGAATGTGTTCCAAAGCAGCTGGAGCTACCACGGGCTCCGGACAGGCTTATTTTCACTTGGAGAACACAGAAAACACACCAAGGTGCTGCTGCAAGCAAAGTTACAGAGGTTTCCCAGAGTGTTGCTTTTCTCGAGAAAAGAGCGCTTTACAGCGCTTTCTGGCTGCTAGAGACATGCAGAAAGAGCAAGTGTGGCAGAATGTGTTCCAAAGCAGCTGGAGCTACCACGGGCTCCCGACAGGCTTATTTTCACTTGGAGAACACAGAAAACACACCAAGGTGCTGCTGCAAGCAAAGTTACAGAGGTTTCCCAGAGTGTTGCTTTTCTCGAGAAAAGAGCGCTTTACAGCGCTTTCTGGCTGCTAGAGACATGCAGAAAGAGCAAGTGTGGCAGAATGTGTTCCAAAGCAGCTGGAGCTACCACGGGCTCCGGACAGGCTTATTTTCACTTGGAGAACACAGAAAACACACCAAGGTGCTGCTGCAAGCAAAGTTACAGAGGTTTCCCAGAGTGTTGCTTTTCTCGAGAAAAGAGCGCTTTACAGCGCTTTCTGGCTGCTAGAGACATGCAGAAAGAGCAAGTGTGGCAGAATGTGTTCCAAAGCAGCTGGAGCTACCACGGGCTCCGGACAGGCTTATTTTCACTTGGAGAACACAGAAAACACACCAAGGTGCTGCTGCAAGCAAAGTTACAGAGGTTTCCCAGAGTGTTGCTTTTCTCGAGAAAAGAGCGCTTTACAGCGCTTTCTGGCTGCTAGAGACATGCAGAAAGAGCAAGTGTGGCAGAATGTGTTCCAAAGCAGCTGGAGCTACCACGGGCTCCGGACAGGCTTATTTTCACTTGGAGAACACAGAAAACACACCAAGGTGCTGCTGCAAGCAAAGTTACAGAGGTTTCCCAGAGTGTTGCTTTTCTCGAGAAAAGAGCGCTTTACAGCGCTTTCTGGCTGCTAGAGACATGCAGAAAGAGCAAGTGTGGCAGAATGTGTTCCAAAGCAGCTGGAGCTACCACGGGCTCCCGACAGGCTTATTTTCACTTGGAGAACACAGAAAACACACCAAGGTGCTGCTGCAAGCAAAGTTACAGAGGTTTCCCAGAGTGTTGCTTTTCTCGAGAAAAGAGCGCTTTACAGCTGCTTTCTGGCTGCTAGAGACATGCAGAAAGAGCAAGTGTGGCAGAATGTGTTCCAAAGCAGCTGGAGCTACCACGGGCTCCGGACAGGCTTATTTTCACTTGGAGAACACAGAAAACACACCAAGGTGCTGCTGCAAGCAAAGTTACAGAGGTTTCCCAGAGTGTTGCTTTTCTCGAGAAAAGAGCGCTTTACAGCGCTTTCTGGCTGCTAGAGACATGCAGAAAGAGCAAGTGTGGCAGAATGTGTTCCAAAGCAGCTGGAGCTACCACGGGCTCCGGACAGGCTTATTTTCACTTGGAGAACACAGAAAACACACCAAGGTGCTGCTGCAAGCAAAGTTACAGAGGTTTCCCAGAGTGTTGCTTTTCTCGAGAAAAGAGCGCTTTACAGCGCTTTCTGGCTGCTAGAGACATGCAGAAAGAGCAAGTGTGGCAGAATGTGTTCCAAAGCAGCTGGAGCTACCACGGGCTCCGGACAGGCTTATTTTCACTTGGAGAACACAGAAAACACACCAAGGTGCTGCTGCAAGCAAAGTTACAGAGGTTTCCCAGAGTGTTGCTTTTCTCGAGAAAAGAGCGCTTTACAGCGCTTTCTGGCTGCTAGAGACATGCAGAAAGAGCAAGTGTGGCAGAATGTGTTCCAAAGCAGCTGGAGCTACCACGGGCTCCGGACAGGCTTATTTTCACTTGGAGAACACAGAAAACACACCAAGGTGCTGCTGCAAGCAAAGTTACAGAGGTTTCCCAGAGTGTTGCTTTTCTCGAGAAAAGAGCGCTTTACAGCGCTTTCTGGCTGCTAGAGACATGCAGAAAGAGCAAGTGTGGCAGAATGTGTTCCAAAGCAGCTGGAGCTACCACGGGCTCCCGACAGGCTTATTTTCACTTGGAGAACACAGAAAACACACCAAGGTGCTGCTGCAAGCAAAGTTACAGAGGTTTCCCAGAGTGTTGCTTTTCTCGAGAAAAGAGCGCTTTACAGCGCTTTCTGGCTGCTAGAGACATGCAGAAAGAGCAAGTGTGGCAGAATGTGTTCCAAAGCAGCTGGAGCTACCACGGGCTCCCGACAGGCTTATTTTCACTTGGAGAACACAGAAAACACACCAAGGTGCTGCTGCAAGCAAAGTTACAGAGGTTTCCCAGAGTGTTGCTTTTCTCGAGAAAAGAGCGCTTTACAGCGCTTTCTGGCTGCTAGAGACATGCAGAAAGAGCAAGTGTGGCAGAATGTGTTCCAAAGCAGCTGGAGCTACCACGGGCTCCGGACAGGCTTATTTTCACTTGGAGAACACAGAAAACACACCAAGGTGCTGCTGCAAGCAAAGTTACAGAGGTTTCCCAGAGTGTTGCTTTTCTCGAGAAAAGAGCGCTTTACAGCGCTTTCTGGCTGCTAGAGACATGCAGAAAGAGCAAGTGTGGCAGAATGTGTTCCAAAGCAGCTGGAGCTACCACGGGCTCCGGACAGGCTTATTTTCACTTGGAGAACACAGAAAACACACCAAGGTGCTGCTGCAAGCAAAGTTACAGAGGTTTCCCAGAGTGTTGCTTTTCTCGAGAAAAGAGCGCTTTACAGCGCTTTCTGGCTGCTAGAGACATGCAGAAAGAGCAAGTGTGGCAGAATGTGTTCCAAAGCAGCTGGAGCTACCACGGGCTCCCGACAGGCTTATTTTCACTTGGAGAACACAGAAAACACACCAAGGTGCTGCTGCAAGCAAAGTTACAGAGGTTTCCCAGAGTGTTGCTTTTCTCGAGAAAAGAGCGCTTTACAGCGCTTTCTGGCTGCTAGAGACATGCAGAAAGAGCAAGTGTGGCAGAATGTGTTCCAAAGCAGCTGGAGCTACCACGGGCTCCGGACAGGCTTATTTTCACTTGGAGAACACAGAAAACACACCAAGGTGCTGCTGCAAGCAAAGTTACAGAGGTTTCCCAGAGTGTTGCTTTTCTCGAGAAAAGAGCGCTTTACAGCGCTTTCTGGCTGCTAGAGACATGCAGAAAGAGCAAGTGTGGCAGAATGTGTTCCAAAGCAGCTGGAGCTACCACGGGCTCCGGACAGGCTTATTTTCACTTGGAGAACACAGAAAACACACCAAGGTGCTGCTGCAAGCAAAGTTACAGAGGTTTCCCAGAGTGTTGCTTTTCTCGAGAAAAGAGCGCTTTACAGCGCTTTCTGGCTGCTAGAGACATGCAGAAAGAGCAAGTGTGGCAGAATGTGTTCCAAAGCAGCTGGAGCTACCACGGGCTCCGGACAGGCTTATTTTCACTTGGAGAACACAGAAAACACACCAAGGTGCTGCTGCAAGCAAAGTTACAGAGGTTTCCCAGAGTGTTGCTTTTCTCGAGAAAAGAGCGCTTTACAGCGCTTTCTGGCTGCTAGAGACATGCAGAAAGAGCAAGTGTGGCAGAATGTGTTCCAAAGCAGCTGGAGCTACCACGGGCTCCCGACAGGCTTATTTTCACTTGGAGAACACAGAAAACACACCAAGGTGCTGCTGCAAGCAAAGTTACAGAGGTTTCCCAGAGTGTTGCTTTTCTCGAGAAAAGAGCGCTTTACAGCGCTTTCTGGCTGCTAGAGACATGCAGAAAGAGCAAGTGTGGCAGAATGTGTTCCAAAGCAGCTGGAGCTACCACGGGCTCCGGACAGGCTTATTTTCACTTGGAGAACACAGAAAACACACCAAGGTGCTGCTGCAAGCAAAGTTACAGAGGTTTCCCAGAGTGTTGCTTTTCTCGAGAAAAGAGCGCTTTACAGCGCTTTCTGGCTGCTAGAGACATGCAGAAAGAGCAAGTGTGGCAGAATGTGTTCCAAAGCAGCTGGAGCTACCACGGGCTCCGGACAGGCTTATTTTCACTTGGAGAACACAGAAAACACACCAAGGTGCTGCTGCAAGCAAAGTTACAGAGGTTTCCCAGAGTGTTGCTTTTCTCGAGAAAAGAGCGCTTTACAGCGCTTTCTGGCTGCTAGAGACATGCAGAAAGAGCAAGTGTGGCAGAATGTGTTCCAAAGCAGCTGGAGCTACCACGGGCTCCGGACAGGCTTATTTTCACTTGGAGAACACAGAAAACACACCAAGGTGCTGCTGCAAGCAAAGTTACAGAGGTTTCCCAGAGTGTTGCTTTTCTCGAGAAAAGAGCGCTTTACAGCGCTTTCTGGCTGCTAGAGACATGCAGAAAGAGCAAGTGTGGCAGAATGTGTTCCAAAGCAGCTGGAGCTACCACGGGCTCCCGGACAGGCTTATTTTCACTTGGAGAACACAGAAAACACACCAAGGTGCTGCTGCAAGCAAAGTTACAGAGGTTTCCCAGAGTGTTGCTTTTCTCGAGAAAAGAGCGCTTTACAGCGCTTTCTGGCTGCTAGAGACATGCAGAAAGAGCAAGTGTGGCAGAATGTGTTCCAAAGCAGCTGGAGCTACCACGGGCTCCGGACAGGCTTATTTTCACTTGGAGAACACAGAAAACACACCAAGGTGCTGCTGCAAGCAAAGTTACAGAGGTTTCCCAGAGTGTTGCTTTTCTCGAGAAAAGAGCGCTTTACAGCGCTTTCTGGCTGCTAGAGACATGCAGAAAGAGCAAGTGTGGCAGAATGTGTTCCAAAGCAGCTGGAGCTACCACGGGCTCCGGACAGGCTTATTTTCACTTGGAGAACACAGAAAACACACCAAGGTGCTGCTGCAAGCAAAGTTACAGAGGTTTCCCAGAGTGTTGCTTTTCTCGAGAAAAGAGCGCTTTACAGCGCTTTCTGGCTGCTAGAGACATGCAGAAAGAGCAAGTGTGGCAGAATGTGTTCCAAAGCAGCTGGAGCTACCACGGGCTCCGGACAGGCTTATTTTCACTTGGAGAACACAGAAAACACACCAAGGTGCTGCTGCAAGCAAAGTTACAGAGGTTTCCCAGAGTGTTGCTTTTCTCGAGAAAAGAGCGCTTTACAGCGCTTTCTGGCTGCTAGAGACATGCAGAAAGAGCAAGTGTGGCAGAATGTGTTCCAAAGCAGCTGGAGCTACCACGGGCTCCGGACAGGCTTATTTTCACTTGGAGAACACAGAAAACACACCAAGGTGCTGCTGCAAGCAAAGTTACAGAGGTTTCCCAGAGTGTTGCTTTTCTCGAGAAAAGAGCGCTTTACAGCGCTTTCTGGCTGCTAGAGACATGCAGAAAGAGCAAGTGTGGCAGAATGTGTTCCAAAGCAGCTGGAGCTACCACGGGCTCCGGACAGGCTTATTTTCACTTGGAGAACACAGAAAACACACCAAGGTGCTGCTGCAAGCAAAGTTACAGAGGTTTCCCAGAGTGTTGCTTTTCTCGAGAAAAGAGCGCTTTACAGCGCTTTCTGGCTGCTAGAGACATGCAGAAAGAGCAAGTGTGGCAGAATGTGTTCCAAAGCAGCTGGAGCTACCACGGGCTCCGGACAGGCTTATTTTCACTTGGAGAACACAGAAAACACACCAAGGTGCTGCTGCAAGCAAAGTTACAGAGGTTTCCCAGAGTGTTGCTTTTCTCGAGAAAAGAGCGCTTTACAGCGCTTTCTGGCTGCTAGAGACATGCAGAAAGAGCAAGTGTGGCAGAATGTGTTCCAAAGCAGCTGGAGCTACCACGGGCTCCGGACAGGCTTATTTTCACTTGGAGAACACAGAAAACACACCAAGGTGCTGCTGCAAGCAAAGTTACAGAGGTTTCCCAGAGTGTTGCTTTTCTCGAGAAAAGAGCGCTTTACAGCGCTTTCTGGCTGCTAGAGACATGCAGAAAGAGCAAGTGTGGCAGAATGTGTTCCAAAGCAGCTGGAGCTACCACGGGCTCCCGACAGGCTTATTTTCACTTGGAGAACACAGAAAACACACCAAGGTGCTGCTGCAAGCAAAGTTACAGAGGTTTCCCAGAGTGTTGCTTTTCTCGAGAAAAGAGCGCTTTACAGCGCTTTCTGGCTGCTAGAGACATGCAGAAAGAGCAAGTGTGGCAGAATGTGTTCCAAAGCAGCTGGAGCTACCACGGGCTCCGGACAGGCTTATTTTCACTTGGAGAACACAGAAAACACACCAAGGTGCTGCTGCAAGCAAAGTTACAGAGGTTTCCCAGAGTGTTGCTTTTCTCGAGAAAAGAGCGCTTTACAGCGCTTTCTGGCTGCTAGAGACATGCAGAAAGAGCAAGTGTGGCAGAATGTGTTCCAAAGCAGCTGGAGCTACCACGGGCTCCCGACAGGCTTATTTTCACTTGGAGAACACAGAAAACACACCAAGGTGCTGCTGCAAGCAAAGTTACAGAGGTTTCCCAGAGTGTTGCTTTTCTCGAGAAAAGAGCGCTTTACAGCGCTTTCTGGCTGCTAGAGACATGCAGAAAGAGCAAGTGTGGCAGAATGTGTTCCAAAGCAGCTGGAGCTACCACGGGCTCCGGACAGGCTTATTTTCACTTGGAGAACACAGAAAACACACCAAGGTGCTGCTGCAAGCAAAGTTACAGAGGTTTCCCAGAGTGTTGCTTTTCTCGAGAAAAGAGCGCTTTACAGCGCTTTCTGGCTGCTAGAGACATGCAGAAAGAGCAAGTGTGGCAGAATGTGTTCCAAAGCAGCTGGAGCTACCACGGGCTCCGGACAGGCTTATTTTCACTTGGAGAACACAGAAAACACACCAAGGTGCTGCTGCAAGCAAAGTTACAGAGGTTTCCCAGAGTGTTGCTTTTCTCGAGAAAAGAGCGCTTTACAGCGCTTTCTGGCTGCTAGAGACATGCAGAAAGAGCAAGTGTGGCAGAATGTGTTCCAAAGCAGCTGGAGCTACCACGGGCTCCGGACAGGCTTATTTTCACTTGGAGAACACAGAAAACACACCAAGGTGCTGCTGCAAGCAAAGTTACAGAGGTTTCCCAGAGTGTTGCTTTTCTCGAGAAAAGAGCGCTTTACAGCGCTTTCTGGCTGCTAGAGACATGCAGAAAGAGCAAGTGTGGCAGAATGTGTTCCAAAGCAGCTGGAGCTACCACGGGCTCCGGACAGGCTTATTTTCACTTGGAGAACACAGAAAACACACCAAGGTGCTGCTGCAAGCAAAGTTACAGAGGTTTCCCAGAGTGTTGCTTTTCTCGAGAAAAGAGCGCTTTACAGCGCTTTCTGGCTGCTAGAGACATGCAGAAAGAGCAAGTGTGGCAGAATGTGTTCCAAAGCAGCTGGAGCTACCACGGGCTCCGGACAGGCTTATTTTCACTTGGAGAACACAGAAAACACACCAAGGTGCTGCTGCAAGCAAAGTTACAGAGGTTTCCCAGAGTGTTGCTTTTCTCGAGAAAAGAGCGCTTTACAGCGCTTTCTGGCTGCTAGAGACATGCAGAAAGAGCAAGTGTGGCAGAATGTGTTCCAAAGCAGCTGGAGCTACCACGGGCTCCGGACAGGCTTATTTTCACTTGGAGAACACAGAAAACACACCAAGGTGCTGCTGCAAGCAAAGTTACAGAGGTTTCCCAGAGTGTTGCTTTTCTCGAGAAAAGAGCGCTTTACAGCGCTTTCTGGCTGCTAGAGACATGCAGAAAGAGCAAGTGTGGCAGAATGTGTTCCAAAGCAGCTGGAGCTACCACGGGCTCCGGACAGGCTTATTTTCACTTGGAGAACACAGAAAACACACCAAGGTGCTGCTGCAAGCAAAGTTACAGAGGTTTCCCAGAGTGTTGCTTTTCTCGAGAAAAGAGCGCTTTACAGCGCTTTCTGGCTGCTAGAGACATGCAGAAAGAGCAAGTGTGGCAGAATGTGTTCCAAAGCAGCTGGAGCTACCACGGGCTCCGGACAGGCTTATTTTCACTTGGAGAACACAGAAAACACACCAAGGTGCTGCTGCAAGCAAAGTTACAGAGGTTTCCCAGAGTGTTGCTTTTCTCGAGAAAAGAGCGCTTTACAGCGCTTTCTGGCTGCTAGAGACATGCAGAAAGAGCAAGTGTGGCAGAATGTGTTCCAAAGCAGCTGGAGCTACCACGGGCTCCGGACAGGCTTATTTTCACTTGGAGAACACAGAAAACACACCAAGGTGCTGCTGCAAGCAAAGTTACAGAGGTTTCCCAGAGTGTTGCTTTTCTCGAGAAAAGAGCGCTTTACAGCGCTTTCTGGCTGCTAGAGACATGCAGAAAGAGCAAGTGTGGCAGAATGTGTTCCAAAGCAGCTGGAGCTACCACGGGCTCCGGACAGGCTTATTTTCACTTGGAGAACACAGAAAACACACCAAGGTGCTGCTGCAAGCAAAGTTACAGAGGTTTCCCAGAGTGTTGCTTTTCTCGAGAAAAGAGCGCTTTACAGCGCTTTCTGGCTGCTAGAGACATGCAGAAAGAGCAAGTGTGGCAGAATGTGTTCCAAAGCAGCTGGAGCTACCACGGGCTCCGGACAGGCTTATTTTCACTTGGAGAACACAGAAAACACACCAAGGTGCTGCTGCAAGCAAAGTTACAGAGGTTTCCCAGAGTGTTGCTTTTCTCGAGAAAAGAGCGCTTTACAGCGCTTTCTGGCTGCTAGAGACATGCAGAAAGAGCAATTGTGGCAGAATGTGTTCCAAAGCAGCTGGAGCTACCACGGGCTCCGGACAGGCTTATTTTCACTTGGAGAACACAGAAAACACACCAAGGTGCTGCTGCAAGCAAAGTTACAGAGGTTTCCCAGAGTGTTGCTTTTCTCGAGAAAAGAGCGCTTTACAGCGCT